>NW_024070207.1:125810905-125878264 GCF_014754425.2 Oryx dammah
CCCCCTGAAGCCTGTCATGGCTCCTGTTTGGTCCTAACATATTCCTGCAACCTTTTCTTAATATCTTCTGCTTCTGTTAGGTCCATACCATTTCTGTCCTTTATCGAGCCCACCTTTGTATGAAATGTTCCCTTGCTATTTCTAATTTTCTTGAGATCTCTAGTCTTTCCCACTCTATTGTTTTCCTCTATTTCTTTGCACTGATCAGTTAGGAATGCTTTCTTATCTCTCCTTGCTATTCTTTGAAACTTTGCATTCATATAGGTGTATCTTTCCTTTTCTTCTTTGCCTTTCATTTCTCTTTTTTTCTCAACTATTTGTAAGTCCTCCTCAGACAGGCATTTTGCCTTCTTGCATTTTGTTTTCTTGGGGATTATTTTGATAATCGTTTCCTATACAATGTCACGAACCTTCGTCCATAGTTCTGCAGGCATGCTGTCTATCAGATCTAATCCCTTGAATCTATTTTTCACTTCCACTCTATAATCGTAAGGGAAGGGAACTCAAGTTAGGTCATACCTGAGTAGTCTAGCTGTTTTCCCTACTTTCTTCAATTTAAGTCTGAATTTGGCAATAAGGAGTTCATTATCTGAGCCACAGTCAGCTCCCGGTCTTGTTTCTGCTGACTGTATAGAGCTTCTCCATCTTTGGCTGCAAAGAACATAATCAATCTGATTTCAGTGTTGACCATCTGGTGATGTCCATGTGTAGAGTCATCTCTTGTGTTGTTGGAAGAGGTGTTTGCTATGACCGGTGTGTTGTCTTGGCGAAACTCTGTTAGCCTTTGCCCTGCTTCATTTTGTACTCCAAGGCCAAACTTGCCTGTTACTCCAGGCATCTCTTGATTTCCTACTTTTGCATTCCAGTTCCCTACGATGAAAGTGAAAGTGAAAGTTGCTCAGTCGTGTCTGACTCTTTGCGACCCCATGGACCATTCAGTCCATTGAATTCTCCAGGCCAGAATCCTGGAGTGGGTAGCCTTTCCCTTCTCAAGGGGGTCTTCCCAACCCAGGGATAGAACCCTGGTCTCCCGCATTGCAGGCGTATTCTTTACCAGCTGAGCCACTAGGGAAGCCCAACAATACACGAGTGGGTAGCCTATCCCTTCTCCAGAGGATCTTCCTGACTCAGGAATTGAACTGGGGTCTCCTGCATTGCAGGCAGATTCTTCACCAACTGGGCTATGATGAAAAGGATGTCTTTTTTTTTTTTTTATGTTTGTTCTAGAAGGTCTTGTAGGTCATCATAGAACTGTTCAACTTCTCTGGGGGAGAATGGGTGTGTGTGTGTGTGTGTGGCTGAGTGCTGTTGCTGTGCTCCTGAAACTGCCAGAATATTGTTAATTGTACTCCAATGCAAAACAAAAAGTTTAAGGTGTTTTTTTTTTTTTAAGGTGTTTGTTAACAGAGGGTGCAGAGGAAATGAACCACGCCTCGCAGTTCTCCATTGCTATGCATTGGCCTGCAGTGTCTACTGGTTGGTCAGTGCTGGCCAGTGCTCCAAGGTTTTGGCCACTGAGGACATCAGGCACCCAGATAGATGCAGAGAGCTGTGACTTACACAGGCAGCAAGTGCACAGTCAGCTTGGCATCAGCGCCCTGTGAATCGGGTCCCAGCTGGTAGCAGAGAACTCAGGCAGGCAGATGGCAGAGGTCTGGAGCTCCCCATGAAGTTGCAGGACATCTCACCATGATGTGGGTCAGAGCGTGGTCAAGCTCTGCGTGTTTGGCCCCTAGGCAAGACATGCAGGGTGCTCAGGTACCACCATGTAGCGTTTCCTACTGAGAATCGCTCGGCGTTAGAGAGAAGGAATCTGTGTACTCCACCACTCCACAGCCGGGGTCCCCTTGAATCTCTCAGCAGCTCTTATGGTAGTAAGAGGAGTCGTAACTCTTTTTTAAAAAATTTATTTATTTTAATTGGGGGCTAATGACTTTACAATATTGTCGTGGTTTTTTGCCATACATTGACATGAATCAGCCATGGGTGTACATGTGTTCTCCATCCTGAACCCCCCTCCCACCTCCCTCACCATCCCATCCCTCAGGGTCATCCCAGTGCACCAGCCCGAGCACCCTGTCTCATGCATAGGAGTCGTGACTCTTAACCATAGTAACTCTCCAAGGAGTCTCTGCAGCCAGCCTTGGCTCGGAAGTGTTGATGATTACACAGGAGTGTGTGCTCGTGAAACCAAGACCAAAACTTAGTGAATTTGCGTTCTCTGTCTCGGCTACTGATTTAGAAAAGGTGATAACGCCCAAGACAACTGGATAAACTAGCTTCCCCTGTGCGGTGTTCCCCCACCTCCTGGTCTATGTGCTGTATCGATTTCAGCATCTGTCCATGACACCCCGGTGCCCTGAAACGTGCCTGGAATGCCCCCACGTGGGAGTGACCTTCCCCCTACGGGTCTGATTTCCGAGGACTCCCGTCTCCATCGTGGATGTCAGTCAGTCTCCGTGGCTGGTTCCAAGGTGCCCAGGGACCGTGGAGAAGGCAGTGACCAGCGGTGTGGTTATTGCAGGTCTTCCCCGCCTGCTGTCAGTCACTCAGTTGTGTCCAACTGTTTGTGACCTCATGGACGGTAGCCCGCCAGGCTCCTCTGTCCATGGGATTTCCCAGACAAGAATACTGGAGTGGGTTGTCGTTCCCTTCTCCAGGGGATCTTCCCGACCCAGGGATTGAACCCGCGTCTCCTGCGTTGCAGGCAGATTCTTTACTCTCTGAACCACCAGGGATGCCCCTTTGCCAGCTAGGTGCCCCCAGAGATCCTTTCTCTTGTGATTCCCACGAGTCAGCACAAGCATTTGCCCTCAGCTGCTCCTGCTTCAAACCCCAGAAAGATTTTTCCTCATTCATATACTCGTGGCTTATTAGAATTCTTGTGTCGTCTTATATGAAAATGTGAAAAGCACAGCGTGCGTAATTTGGAATATTTTCCGTTCATCCATTTCACCATTAAATGAGCATTTATCAGATATCTGTTAACATTTCAGGCATTGAAGTGGATGATGAGGACACAGAGATGAATCCAATCTGTCTCACCATATAATTAAAATCACATGATGAATGACTTTGCCGTAGATTGCCATAGATTGCGATTCTACGGTACACGGGGTTATAGCTCTTGTCTACAGCGGTGATTTATAGAGCATCTGCTTATCTGCTATTAAACCAGAGCTTATCTGCTAAACCCATTGAGCAGCTAAGTAGCTTGGTTTTGGTCTGCAGTGAGTCATGAGCGTGTTGGCAACCACTGCCTTGCTTCGCTTTCTCTGACCTGACTTCTGGGAAGGTGTTAAAAGCCAGAAGAAATGTGAGTGTGTATTTTAAGAGTCTTCCAGGAAAACAAAAACTACTCTGACTATTTAAAACACAGGAAACACAGTTCAGGAAGGTGATGGGCAACATTGGGTGGGAAGAGAAAGCAGAGAGCAATCTTCAGGAAGACTTGTCGAAACTTGCCTTTTAGGGAGACTTGCTAAACCGTCAGCATTTGATATTACTTGTAACTATATTGTACAGGGTTATTATAGTCTACATAATGATAACTATTTTGTTGTTCTTCAGTTGCTGAGTCATTTCCGACTCTTTGAGACCCCATGGACTGCAGCATGCCAGGCTTCCCTGACCTTCACCATCTCCCAGAGTTTGCTCAAACTCATGTCCATTGAGTCGGTGATGCTATCTAACCATTTCATCCTCTGCCACCCTCTTCTCCTTTTGCCTTCAGTCTTCCCCAGCAGCAGGGTCTTTTCCAATGAGTCTTCTTTTCCTATCAGGTGGCCAAAGTATTGGAGTTTCAGCTTCAACATCAGTTCCTCCAGTGAACACCCAGGACTGATCTCCTTTAGGATGGACTGGTTGAATCTCCTTGCAGTCCAAGGGACTCTCAAGAGTCCTCTCCAGCACCACAGTTTGAAAGCATCAGTTCTTCGGTGCTCAGCCTTCTTTATGGTCCGGCTCTCACATGACTAACTGGAAAAAACCATAGCTTTGACTATATGGACCTCCTTTGTCAGCAAAGTGACATCTCTGGTGAATATTTATTTGTATTTATTCATTTGGCTGAGTTGGGTCTTTGTAGTGGCACAGGGGATCGTCAGTCTGTCACGGCACGAGGGAATTTTAGTTGCAAGTCCCATCAGCTCTCACTTGTGGTCCTTGAGATCGTGTTCCCTGAGTGGGGCTCAGGGAAGGAAGGTAGGAAGGAAGCAGTGATTTCCAGACCCAGGGGCTGTGCCGCCTGCTGGGAACTGGAGCCACAGAGATGCTGGGATCTCATGAAAGACACAGCCTCTTGGGGGTCACCTGCTGTGGGCTCCTTGGAGAGCCTGAGGATACTCCCTGGTGTCAGGAAGGGAGAACAGTGCAACACAGGGACTGTTTGTGCCCCCTCCCCCTGCCAGAGTCATCTGCTGAAATGCTTTCCCCCTAGTGCGGTGCTCTTAGAACGTGGAGCCCTTGGGGGTGATTCGGTCATGAGGCTGCAGCCTTCATGAGTGGATTAGTGCCCTAATCTGAATCCGCCCCTACTTGGCCTTGACTTACAGTCTCCCAGCTGTGTGTTATAAAGTACTATTTTATCCGACATCATGGACAGGTCACTTAATATTTTATTTTTAAAAAAATATATTTATTTTTGAGTATACTGGGTCATCGTTGTTACAAGTTGCTGGCCCTTCTCTAGTTGCTGCAATTAGTAGTGGAAGCTACTCTCTAGTTGCTCCAACTAGTAGTGGAGGCTACTCTCTAGTTGTGGTACAGGGCTTCCCATCTCAGTGGCTTCTCTTGCTGTGGAGCAAAAGCTCTGGAGTGCACAGGCTTTAGTAGCTGTGGCATGTGGCCTCAGTAGTTGTGGGGCAGAAGCTTAGAAGACCCCGAGGCATGTGGGGTCTTCCCAGACCAGAGATCGAACCAGTGTCCCCTGCATTGGTGGATGGATTTGTAGCCACTGGACCACCAGGGAAGTCCCACCCAATATTTTATAAATATTAAGTTCTTATTACGTGTCAAGGATGGTAAGTTTGATTCACATCAAACCCTGCTTCCATGAAAGTTACATTCTGATTGGAGACAAAGAGCAAGCAAGTAAATTAATTAAGTAGTTGTACTAATTTCCTGTGGTCATGTATGGATGTGAGAGTTGGACTGTGAAGAAGGCTGAGTGCCGAAGAATTGATGCTTTTGAACTGTGGTGTTGGAGAGGACTCTTGAGAGTCCCTTGGACTGCAAGGAGATCAGCCCTGGGATTTCTTTGGAAGGAATGATGCTAAAGTTGAAGCTCCAGTACTTTGGCCACCTGATGCAAAGAGTTGACTCATTGGAGAAGACTCTGATGCTGGGAGGGATTGGGGGCAGGAGGAGAAGGGGACAACAGAGGATGAGATGGCTGGATGGCATCACTGACTTGATGGACATGAGTCTGCGTGAACTCCGGGAGTTGGTGAAGGACAGGGAGGCCTGGCGTGCTGCGATTCATGGGGTCGCAAAGAGTCGGACACGACTGAGCGACTGAACTGAACTGAACTGAATAAAAAGAAAAATAGGCTTCCCTAGTGTCTCAGATGGTAAAGATCCACTTGCAATGCAGGAGAGCCTGGTTTGATCCCTGGATCAGGAAGATCCCCTGGAGAAGGGAATGAGAACCTGCTCCAGTATTCTTACCTGGGAAATCCCATGGACAGAGGAGCCCGGAAGGCTACAGTCCGTGGGGGGTCACAAAGAGTTGGACATGACTGAGAGATTAACACTTGCACTTTCACAAATAAATAGAATTTCAGGCAGAGATAAATGTCAGGAAGAAAAGTAAAACAGGGTCTAGTGAGTGATGGGATTAAGTGTATATACATGACTGCTGCTGCTGCTACTGCTAAGTTGCTTCAGTCATGTCTGCCTCTGTGCGACCCCAGAGATGGCAGCCCACCAGGCTCCGCCATCCCTGGGATTCTCCAGGCAAGAACACTGGTGTGGGTTGCCATTTCCTTCTCCAATGCATGAAAGTGAAAAATGAAAGTGAAGTCGCTCAGTCGTGTCCGACTCTTAGCGATCCCATGGACTGCAGCCTACCAGGATCCTCCGTCCATGGGATTTTCCAGGCAAGAGTACTGGAGTGGGCTGCCATTGCCTTCTCTGATATACAGGACTAGAGAAGGACAATGAGTACTCAACAAAAACATATTTTTCTTGGCTTATTACAAGCGAGTGTACAACTTTTTTTGTATAGTGATGATAGGGAAACAAAATTCAACTGATATGCCGTGCTCTTTTTTTCTTTTTCTTTTTATATGCCATGGTTTATGTATCGAGAATTTTGATGATATTTGCCATTTCTTGTTCAATGACATTCAAAATGCAATACTCGTAAAGACTAGAGTTATTTCTGCTGGAATTTTTTCAGAACTATCTTCCTTGCAGCCAAGAAAGTGATGGTGAGACATGAGTGGGTACTGGAGGACAAAGGGCTGGCTGACTGGGTGTAAAAACATCTTTGGCTCTGGAAGTATTTGCTTGTCTTTGGAGGAAGGGACAAGCTGGAAGTCCAGCAGGATAAGTGCTGGGGCTGGAATGGACAGATCCAGAGAGGACACAAGACCAGAGGGAGGCTGGACAAATCAGGACCGACTAGAGGACAGGGAAGAGAGATTGAATGTAATCTACAAGTCATGGGGGTCCATGGGATTCGAAGGAGGAGAGATCCATCATCTGCTTTGTGCCTGAAGGGCTCAGTGGTAAAGAATCCACCTGCTAATGCAGGAGACATGGGTTTGATCCCTGGGTCAGGTAGATCCCCTGGAGGAGGAAATGACCACCCACTCCAGTATTCTTGCCTGGGAGAATCCCATGGACAGAGGAGCCTGGCGGGCTACAGTCCATGAGGTCTCAAAGAGTCAGACACGACTCAGTGACTCAGCAGCTGCTGAAGTTGCTGTGAAGGGCAGGGGTGAAGAAGAAGACCCCCACCCCCCTCAACAGCTCTGGAAGCAGTGAACAGAAAGAGCACCCTGAGGGGAGGTCAGATGTGTCTGAGATGTATCTGGAGCTGTGCAACATGATATGGTTGCAAAAGACTCGAACAAGAGCACACAGGCAGGAGGGAAGCCAGGCACTTCCATCACGTTGAGAACACATTTGCCCCACACACTCAGCCCCCGCTTTGTACTCAGGGTGGGCAGACTTGTTCCATAAAGCCTTAACTAGTCCATCTTTGAAGCTGGGCAGATCATACAGTTTCTATTGCAGCTACTCACATTGGTCCCTGTAATGTGAAAGCAGCGGTAGGCATTATGCTAGTGAAGTGTCTGTGTTTCAGTAAAACTTTATTTGCACCAAGAGAGGGCAGGCAGGATTCAGTTAGCTTCTTTAGAGTGTTGGGGAGAAGGAAATGGCAACCCACTCCAGTATTCTTGCCTGGAGAATCCTGTGGACAGAGGAGCCTCATGGGCTACAGTTCATGGGGTTGCAAGAGTCAGACACGACTGAGCAACTAAACCTACCTCCCTACCTTAGAGTGTTGGACCACCGGTAACATTTCCTGATGTCTGGTCCATGCAAGAGACTGTGGCCAAGTAAACTGCTCGTGTTTCCAAGGATCCATTCTACAGGACATTTTGCCCCAGTCAGTACACACCCCCATCCAGACCCCTCACTTGTGCGTGTGTGTTTACTAAGTCACTCAGTCGTGTCCAACTCTTTTCGACCCCATGGACTGTAGCCTGCCAGGCTCCTCTGTCCATGGGATTCTCCAGGCAAGAATAGTGGAACAGGCTGTCATTTTCCTCCCCAAGGAGATGTTCCTGACCTAGGGACTGAACCCATGTCTCTTTATCTCCTGCATTGACAGGCGGCTTCTTTACCATTAGCACAACCTGGCCTTGTAGGTTCACTTAATCTCTTGACCAAGATGATCCTTTTCATAGTTCACTGGAGTAATATCCTTGTTCTTAGTGTTTACTTTTTGATTAGTAATCTTTTACTTCTGCATAAGTTTTTTTTTTTTCTGCATAAGAATTTAATGCTAGCCTTTAGCTTCAGGTTATTACAGGTGAAGCCGTGGGTGTGTTTATTCTGCCTCCAATGACTTCTTCTTTCCATTGAATCTTTTATTTTTGGTCCCTGGGAAGAAGAAAGTCATGATGCAAAACACATGGACTTTGGAGTAGCTGGACCCGGGTTTGGATAAGAGTTCCATACTTACCATTGTGCAAATTGGGCAATTGATTGATTTCTGTCCACATTCATCTCCTTATCTGTAAGACTCAGATAATGATATTTCCGTCGCATCCTAGTTAACATTAAATGATAATCCTAAAGTACCAAAGTACCAGGCATTGCAGCAACTTAGGATTTCTTCCTTAAGATATAACAAGTCAAATCAGAAAACTGAACAAATCACTGAACCCAGTAGAAAATGTTAAGATTTATGAAACCTCCAGTTATTAGTTTACTGTTTTGTAATATTTTCATAAAGTTCCAGTGACCCCTTAATTTGATTGTTCTACTTGCAAATGAAGCACTTAAACTGTAAGTATGTATTAATAAGAGATAGTCAACTAATGGGTTATTCTTAGGGAATACAAGATGTAGTGCAGGGAAACCACATCTTATAAAGATTTAAGGGAAGTGTTAGTTGCTCAGGCATGTCCAATTCTTTGGGACCTCATGGACTGTAGCCTGCCAGGCTCATCTGCCCATGGGATTCTCTAGGCAAGAATACTGGAGTGGGTTGCAATTTCCTTCTGCAGGGGGTCTTTCCCACCCAGGGATCAAATCCAGGTCTCCAATATTGTGGGCAAATTCTTTACCAATTCTTTAGCCACCAAGGAAGCCCTTTGTTTAAATGCCATATCAATATATAGAGACAGAAGTAGTGAATAGCTCTATAAGAATGGAGATTTTTAATACATACAGTCGGAAGGTCACAGTCACAGGAGTCAAAATGCTTTAAACCATCTACCGGTGCTTCATAAATAGATATAACTACAGACCTAACATTTTGCAGCTGTAAGCATCGACAACATCAGAGAATCATAAAAAGTGCCATGCCTTTTCTTTTGGTCCTTCCTCGTAGGTCCTGTTAATCTTCCTGCTAGGCTTGGAAAGTGAAAGTAAAGTGAAAGTGAAGTCACTCATTCATGTCCAATTCTTTGCCACCCCGTGGACTGTAGTCTACCAGGCTTCTCCATCCATGAGATTTTTCCAGGCAAGAATACTGGAGTGGGTTGCTAGGCTTGGAAACCCAGCTAATAACCACTGACCAACATCTCTGTGACCCGAGTTTCATTACACTATTTTGAACCGACAGTTTCTTTTTCACTTACATTTCACAGTTGCTAGACTAGTCGTTTCGCATGAAAAATTAAAATCAATACAGTCAGTGAGTGTCATTGTAAAGTCTGGGGTGGCGGTTCCAGAATGGCTTTTAAACTATCTTCTAGAAATCTTGGGAGATTGGAAACAAATAATGACCACATTATAATAATAATCATAGCCTCAGTTTAAGGGGTTTTCTTCCCCTCTAATATTTATTTATTTGGCTACATTGGATCTCACTTGTGGTATGTGGGATGTTCAATCTTCACTGCAGCATGCAGGATATATATATATATTTACTATATATATATATTTATTTATTTTATATATATATATATATATATATATTTTTTTTTTAAGTTGTAGCATGCCAGATCTAGTTTCCTGACTAGGTATTGAACCTGGCCCCCCCTGCATTGGGAACTTGGACTCTCAATCACTGGACCACCAGGGAAATCCCCACAAATAACATTCCTCTCACCCATCTGAGCCTCCCTTAGCTAAGTCAAGTCGACACATGGAATTAGCCATCACAGTTCCTGTATCTTATTAATAAATGGTCTCCCAGTAGGATGAGAGAGGTCATGTTTGAAGAGAGTCTTTTCCTAAAACTCAAGTAATCAGAAAGAAAGATAAGTCTAAGAAACATGGAGAAAACAGCTTAGTAATATCACAGTAATGGAAAACCATCACAAATCTGATAGGATTTAGATTAGGTTAGTTTATATCTGGAGCTTCCCCAGTAGCTCAGACAGTATCTGCCTATAATGGGGGAGACCTGGGTTTGATCCCTGGGTCGAAGATTCCCTGGAGGAGGGCATGGCAACCCACTCCAGTATTCTTGCTTGGAGAATCCCCATGGACAGAGGAGCCTGGCGGGCTACATTCCATGGGGTTGCCAAGAGTCTGACACAACTGAGTGACTAAGCATGGGGTCTATCTGATTCAGATATAATCAGGCACATATATTTTCCTAATATTATGTAACTGGAGACTTGCTCTGGACTACTGGTCTGGGGCTTCCAGACATCACCAATCAAGGAGCCTTGGGAAGGCTTTGTTACTGTAGGAACTGGGTTTCTGGATCATGGTAGTCTTTAATAATTGTGCTTATGTGCGTGTACGCAGTGGCTCACGCATGTCCGACTCTTTGTGACCCCATAGACTATAGCCCGCCAGGCTCCTCTGTCCATGGGATTTCCCAGGCAAGAATACTGGAGCGCGTTGCCATTTCCTCCTCCAGGGGATCTTCCCAACCGAGGAGTCTCTTGAGTCTCCTGCATTGGCAAGCAGATTCTTTATCTCTGAGCCACCCAGGAAGTTCATAATTAATTCCTGCCGCTCTTCCCTTTTACATATGTCCTTCCTTGCTCCCTGTGTGACCTCATTCAGCCCATGGCTTTAAATATCCTCTGTTTCATGAGTAGCCTTGACATTTCCTCTATTACGAGAATGAAGAGCTTAGAAGCAAGGTGTCCCTATCAGTAGGCAGGCAGGAGGTGCAGAGGAGACCGTGTCACGGGCGTTGGCCTGTGCTTGCTCGTCGTTGAAACCTCAGTTGTTGTTGAGTCTTTTCCTGTGAGCCAGTTCACATTCTTGTACTATTTTCCTTTAGGTTTTTCTCATACTGACATATCACCTTCCTCGGGACTGCAAACAGTTCTCCGAAGTCTGGAGGGAGCTATTGCATTCTCAGGGTCAACCTCCAGTCATTTGAACGCTACCTTTTTGTTCCTCACTTTCCCCAAGAATAACATTTGATGGCTTATTCTTCTCTGGCTTGGCACTCAGAAGAAAAGAATTGCTTTTTGACTCTTTCTTTCAACAAAGAATGCATTTAATATTGCTCTAGAAGGCCTGGGGCTCTGAACTGCTGCTTAAATAAACATCTAGTATCTGGCGCTGTTAATTTTAGTTCATTATATTTTTAAAATTAAATTTCAGGAACAGGGAGTTGGATGAATTATACTTTCTGGTCCATGACGTTTTCACCATTTTCCAGATATAGCCCCTTTTATGTCTTCAGCTAGCTATTTAATTAGTTATTCTTAAAGAGTATATCAGACACAAGAAAAGCCTATTGCCAACAACAAAAGATAGGTCTTTTTCAAATAACCAGCCCTCTTGCTTTCTTCACTGTAACTCTGCAATCTATGTCAACTAGTCCCTTTTCTTTCTTTTTAATGTAGGTTTATGGCATATGCATGCTTACTAATTAAGTAATGTGTATTCTAGTTATCTTTACCTTTATCAAAATGATAGCCTGCCATATTAATCTCCTGGTGGTGGTTTTCACCTTACTGCTACATTTTTAAGGTTGATCTTTAGCATATACATCTCAGTAATTGATTTATTGTGACAGCTATATACCACTTCATCACGTGAATACATGACAGTTTGTTCCATGGGTGGACATTTTATTGGGTTTCAAGGTCCTGCTCCTTTTAAGCTGTGCTGTTAAAAACTGACTTGTCTATAGTTTTTACAATACACGTGCACTAGCTTCCGTTGGGTAGCAGAGGGCTGTGACTGACTGTTGCAGAGAAGAAGCCAATTCTGACTCCATGCTGGAACTGTTTCTTTGACTTGCTTTTCTGTTGCTTTTGTTATTATAATCGTACATAATGGCCTGCTTAAAAGGACCCTGCCCCTCTGCCTGACTGTTAAACTAAAGTGCCTTTGTTCAGAACCCTGTCTACCTGTAGATAGCAGGAAGGAAGAAATTAACACATCCCCTGCCTGAGGCTTGCCATTCTAGATGTTTGCAAGATGAATGCCCTTTTCACCTTGCTTCCTCACCTCCCCCCACTTCTGATTTATAAAAGAATCTGGCATCTAGCCTCCATAAGAGGGTTATTTTGAGGTGCTAGCCTGCCATCTTGTCGGGGTCAACCTGTTACAGGAAGGCCCGAAACAGGGCCCGAAACTGGGCTCTTGTCTAACACTCGGAAATGAATTGTCTGAGGTGACACGTGCTGACAAAGCAAGAGATTTTATTGGGAAAGGGCACCCGGGTGGAGAGCAGTAGGGTAAGGGAAACCAGGAGAACGGCTCTGCCCCGTGGCTCCCAGTCTGAGGTTTTATGGTGATGGGATTAGTTTCCGGGGGTCTTTAGCCCATCATTCTAATTCAGAGTCTTTCCTGGTGGCGCTCGCATCGCTCAGCCAAGATGGATGCTAGCGAGAGGGATTCTGGGAAGTGGACGGACAGGCAGTGTCTCATTTCGACCTTTCCCGAACTCTTCTGGTTGGTGGTGGCTTATTAGTTCTGTATTCCTTATCAGGATCTCCTGTCATAAAACAACTCATGCAAATGGTTACTATGGTGCCTGGCCAGGGTGGGCGTTTTCAGTGTGCTTCCCCTAACAAGCCAGCTCCCCGGTTAAAGTCTCTTTTTTGCCTCAACACCTCTCTCTCGGATTCATTGGCTTCTCGTGCAGTAAGCAGAGCAAGCTTGGACTCAATAACAAGATCATCAGTTATGTGAGTGGTTGGCTATCTAAGGGGAGGCCTGACACTTCTCCCTGATCTCTTCTGCATCACTTTACAGCCCCACCAGCTGTGGATAAAAGCTTCTCCAGAGGCACCTACTCTTTAAGAGCTAACCTGGGCAGGATTTCAGTTGTAAGTGAAAGAGTGTGAGATCACATCTCCTCTGCACTTAAAAAAAAAAAAAATTATCTATTTATTTGACAGCACCAAGTCTTAGTTGTGGCATGTGGGATTGAGCTTCCCAACTAGGAATCAAACTCAGTTCTCCTGCATTGGCAAGGAGGTGGAGTCTTAGCCACTGGACCACCAAGTAAGTCCCTTCACTTTGGTCTTATATTCGACATTTTTTTTCCTGGTCATCAGTGATGCTGAACATCTCTTCATTTAACTTTTAAAAATACGTGTTTCTTCATCTGTGTGTGCTTGTTCATAACTTTTGCTTATTTTCCTTTTGGTCTGTTTATTCTGCTTTTATTGATTCGTAGGAATTCATTCCCTAGTTTTCATTCTAGTATTTTGTCAGTTGTATTGGGGAAATATTTTCTTCTACTTTGTATTGAATCTCTTTCTCTAAGACGTTTTTGATGAACACTGTGTCATAATTTTTAATGCAACTGCATATATCTTTCATTTAAGTGAATGCATTGTGTGTTTTATTGAAGGAGTATTTTGTCTGGTGTTTGTTCAGGATTTATCTTTGATCCAACCCCAGGTTTGTTCTCTCCTGTCAGATACTGGTTTGAGTACTTCCTCACTTCCCTGAGCCTAATTCAGGTTTTGCTGGAGGGTGAATCCGTGTTGCCTTCTGAAGCTTTGAGCCTGAAGTAGTTTCCCCAGAGAAAGGGCTTCCCTCCAGGGGTTCCATCCCTCGGACTCTGAGTGCGAAGGTTGGTGTTGCCTCCCAGCCCTTTGCTGCCCATTACAGGCAGCTGTGGCCAGGGGCTGCTGCTTTTAAATCAGCCCAGTTGCATGCTGCGAAGCAGAACCACGTGACTTAGTATATTTCCATTTGTTTCAGGTGTCAAGAATTTCACCTAATTCTTCTGCTGTTAGTAAACAGAGCCCTGCCCCCACCCCCCCCATCATATTTTCAAACACTTTGCATAGGGGCTTCCCGCGTGGCTCAGTGGTGTAGAATCCGCCAGTCAATGCAGGAGACACAGGTTCGATCCCTGGTCTGGGAAGATTCCACATGCTGCAGGGCAACTAAACCCCGCTCCTCCCCCCACCCCCATCCTGCCTCCAACAACTACTGAGCCTGTGCTCTAGAGAACCGCCCCCCTCCCGGAGCCACAACTACTGAGCCCACCCACTCCAGAGCCCCTGCTCTGCAACAAGAGAAACCACCCCAATGAGTAGCCCACACCCGGATACTCCACAGCTACAGAAAAGCCTGCACAGGAAAGAAGATCCGGCACCGCCATACAGAAAGAAATAAAAATTAAAAAAATAAGCCTTACACGAATAAAGGAATAAACTGTTCCTGCCCTGAATGTGTTGAATTCAGAAGCATTGTGCTTCATGAATCTCATTGTGCTCAGTGGGGGGGAAAAAAAGAAAAAAAAGAGCCAGACACAACACTGCCTGCTGCTGCTGCTGCTGCTGCTGCTAAGTTGCTTCAGTCGTGTCCGACTCTGTACGACCCCATAGATGGCGGCCCACCAGGCTCCCCCGTCCCTGGGATTCTCCAGGCAAGAACACTGGAGTGGGTTGCCATTTCCTTCTCCAATGCATGAAAGTGAAAAGTGAAAGTGAAGTCGATCAGTCATGTCTGACTCTTAGCGACCCCATGGACTACAGCCCACCATCATTTATATGACGTCTGGCAAACACAGAAATGGAAGGACAGAAATCAGATTGCCGGAGGCAGGAAGTGAGGGCAGGAAATTGATACAGGAGACAGGGAAGAGAAGTGTGTATGGTGCTGGAAATATTCTAGATGACTGTCGAATTGGTAGTCACACCGCTGCATACTTTAAGGCAAATTATGTCTTCACAGTCAAATTGTTCATTTAAAATTTACAAATTGTTATTTTCTGTAAGTTAATTCTATTTTAGTAAATATACCTCAATAAAACTGAGAAGTAAAGAGTTAAATAAAGGGGGGGAAATGTATGATCTAATTCCACAAGGATGAAATTTTATACTGCAAGCACTTAAAGAGGGGGTGTTTAAAGTCAAGTAGAGTGTTTGACCAGGTGTCGAAAATGACTCTGGTGTTCACGTCTGCTGCGCAGGTTCTTTTTGGATAATGTCTGTGGCTGGACTGCTTATCTTGAATACTCCGGCCAGGCACCTGTGAGTTGTACCTGGGTATTTGCTTTTCTTTTTACTCTGTCATCATTTAGGAAGCCTGGCATGCTGCAGTCCCTGGGATCACACTCAGACATGACTTAGCAACTGAACCACAACACATTGCCAAACGAGCCATTCGGGTTTTTTAATTTTTAAAAAATTTTGATTGCCAAATATTTGCTTGACAATATTGTGCTGTTTTCTGCCATACATCAACATGAATCTCAAATGAGTTGTTCTGAGAAATCATTTTGGAAAGTGAACTTCATTTTTCTGTTCAGAAGCTAATGTTCATTTCAGTGCTCATTTAAAAATCATCTTTACCTTTCCATTACTGGGAAGTGACTCTTCCAAACTAAAGAGGCATTGCTATAACTCAGTGGTTCTCAGCTGGAAGTCATTTTGCCCCCTGGGGGACGCGTGGTACTATCTGGAGACAGTTTTGTTAGCGGTCCCTGTTGGGGGATGGGGTGGATGCTACTGACATCTAGCGGGTAGAAGCCAGATTAGCTCCCTATGGGAAATTATCCCTGAGTGTCAGTAGCGCTGAGGTTGGAAAACTGATTATTCAGGATAATCAATCCTGGATATTCATTGGAAGGACTGACACTGAAGCTGAAACCGCAATATTTTGGCCACCTGATGTGAAGAAGGGACTCACTGGAAAAGACCCTGATGTTGGGAAAGACTGAAGGCAGGAGAAGAAGGGGACGACAGAGGATGAGATGGTTGGATGGCATCACCAACACGATGGACATGAGTTTGAGTAAACTCCAGGAGTTGGTGATGGACAGGGAGGCCTGGTGTGCTGCAGTCCATGGGGTTGCAAAGAGCTGGACACGAGTGAGCCACTGAACTGAACTGACTCTTTGTGACCCCATGGCCTGCAGCATGGGGGAAACCTAGGTATGAAATTTTTACAAAAATATCGCAGAAGAAGTGAAAGTTGATTGGCCGGGTCCTACTCTTTGAAGCTCCATGGACTGTAGCCTGCCAGGCTCCTCTGTCCGTGGGATTCTCTAGGCACCGAAAGAATAGTTAAACCCAAAACATATGTTATAAATCCATTGGTTAATACCGTGAATGCTATATTTACCTTGCCTGATTTGGGCACTTATTATTAACTGAAGGTCTGTACCTAATCTTTTTGAAGTATTTAAGTAGAAGTGTGAAAGTGTTGGTCGACTCTTTGCGACCCCATGGACTGCAGCCCACCAGGCTCCTGTGCCCACGGGGATTCTGCAGGCAGGAATACTGGAGCAGGTTGCCACTTCCTTCTCCAGGGGATCTTCCCAACCCAGGGCTCAAACCCTGGTCTCCTTCACTGCAGGCGGATTCTTGACCATTACCTGAGAATCACCCTGAGAGGTAATTTCCCTTATGATCTGTTTTACAAGGCGAAGACACAGAAATGAAGGAAAGTGAAGGAATTTGTGTGGATGGCACATCCCTCATTGTTCCCGCTGAGATTTCAACCCCAGGTTGATTTCGAACGGATACTTTTCATTCCTTTGAGTCTTCACACTACGTCATTTCTCATAATCCCTTGATATCGGAAAAGGTGATTATGAAGTCATGACTTCAAAATTTTTGTAGATAGAGGTATAATTTTAGTTAATTACTTTGGCAGAGAGGGAAAAACCTCTATGTAGATTTGGCATCAAACTGACATTGAACATATGCACCTAATTCTCTAAAAACAGAAAGGGGCTTAGATCACTTTCATTTCTTTCATTGTCCGTAGTAACGCCAGGAAACTGTAATTCACTTAGTAAGATCCTGCTAATATGGCAGAGTCAGCCGGCTCTCAACATCCCAGTCTCATCTCAACTGGCTTATTCTGCATCCGTGACCCAGGAACATGTCCACCCGCAACATTGCTCTGAACTGAACATTTCCTAGCCTCACCTATAAAGAGCGGGATGAATACCAAGATGCTGAAAATAAATATCTCTAGGATGACTGGTGTCTGTAGAATCATCTGGAATGGTGGCTACTAAGTCTTTGCAGAAGAGAAAGGGATGGATTGATTTCCCGTCCCTACCTTCCCTTAAGTTCTTCTTGAGCTGAGAAGTTGCTGCTGTGTCAACAAGGACTTGCTCTACATGATTCAATAGCCAGAAGGACTGTAGGGAACACGGCCCCACTAGGAATGCCACTTACACACGAGGGGGAGCCCCGTTTACCAGCTTTGAGAGCCCACTCTTGGCAGCCTGTGTCCCAGAGAAGCACAGATTGCTGAGAAAACAGAGCAGAACCAACCAAAGAGGGCTTAGCATTCCTCGTCTGGAATTCAAAGTCTGCCTTGTGTGTGAGAAGGTGGTGCCCGTGGTCCAGAGGCTGCTGGATGGACGGAGGAGGAGAGGGAATGACCTTCGGATTCGGAATCCTGGAAGCACCCAGAGCAGATTCCAGTTAGCCAGGATAGAAAATTCTGGACTTATCCCAAAACATTTTTGTTTGGTTTTGGTCCCAAGTTGTGCTTTTTTTTTTTTTTTTTAAGCCCCCGTGGATTCACAGGGCTTCCCTGTCAGCTCAGATGATAAAGAATATGCCTGCAATGCAGCTGACCTGGGTTCCATGCCTGGGTTGACATGATCCTCTGGAGGAGGAAATAACAACCCCCTCCTTTAATATTCTTGCCTGGAGAATCCCATGGATCCAGGGGCCTGGTGGACTACAGTCCATCAGTTCAATTCAGTTCAGTCGCTCAGTCATGTCCGACTCTTTGCGAGCCCACGCACTGCAGCACGCCAGGCCTCCCTATCCATCAACAACTCCCAGAGTTCTCTCAGACTCATGTCCATCGAGTCGGTGATGCCATCCAACCATCTCATCCTCTGTCATCCCCTTCTCCTCCTGCCCTCAATCTTTCCCAGTACCAGGGTCTTTTCCGACGAGTCAGCTCTTTGCATCACATGGCCAAAGTATTGCAGTTTCAGCTTCAGCCTCAGTCCTTCCAATGAACACTCAGGACTGATCTCCTTTAGGATGGACTGGTTGGATCTCCTGGCAGTCCACGGGGTTGCAAAAAGTCAGACAGAACTGAGCGACTAGCACTTGTGGATTCAGAAGAGAAAAACATTAATTCAGGCCTTAGTCCCATTCAGCGGTCTTTCCCCTTGGCTCCAGGGTGTCACGGTGCTTCCCTGAGTTCCCCGAATGTGTTTATTCTGGCCTCCTGACTGTTGCGAGTCTTGCGTGCAGTGGCCACACAGTGACGAAAGGCAGTGTCTGGCCCTTCTTCCCGTTTGCTGACACCGAAGATAAAACCTGTCTGCTCTGCTTAGTTTTCTTAGTTTTTTTTGAATTTTATCCACAATCTAAACAAGCACGTGATGTCTGAGCTGCAGAGGCGCTACTTCGGATATAATTCACATACTGTCTGCCTTTGTCGTCTACTTTTGCAGTGAACAGAGGCATGCTTAAAATTAATCTGAAGACAGCTTTGCACATTTTCCTGGTTTAGTTCAGCGTGACTGTAGTTACACGGGAAACCTTTCCCTTGCTTAAGTCCACAGTGGAATTAGTCTCGTTGACATTAGTTGAGAAGGATGCATGATGACGCCAGTTGGATTTATGCTTTATAGTTGACAATGCAGTCTTCAAAACTGGGTTATCAGACTGGATTGTTGACTGCTGTCGCCAGGGCAGGGAAGCCTGGCATGCAGTCAGTCCGTGGGGGTCTGCAAAAGAGTCAGACACGACTGAGCAACTGAACTAAACTGTCGCGTTTTATTCAGATGGCCGCCATGTGGCGCTGTTTCCTGTTAAAAGTGCCTTGTTCGTTTCTTTATCAGATTAAGTCTATCCAAATCTCTGGTATTTACATGGCTCAATGTAAATTTCCATGGGTTTAGCAGCATCAAAGAACAGCCCCACTTAAGTCTGTCAACAGAACAGAGCTTCAGTATTTCTAAAGAGCACCTGTGTGGATTTCTTTCATGTCTCGGGATGAAAATCAGAATAAAAAGTATGATTATTTATTTGAGCTTCATTTCAAAACGCTAAAGGAGTCTCATTTTACCAAGTGTTAAATAGGAATTTTACTGAGAAATTCATTATTCCTTTCCCATGAAAAGGAGGTCCTTTAGAAGTGAGAAATGAAAAAGTTATATCATTAAAAAAAAAAAGTCCCTCAGTTATGTCTGACTCTTTGTGACCCCATGGACTATACCAGTCCACAGAATTCTCCAGGCCAGAACACTGGAGTGGGAAGGCTTTCCCTTCTCCAGGGGATCTTCCTAACCCAGAGATTAAACCCAGGTCTCCCAGATTGCAGGAGGATTCTTTACCAGCTGAGCCACAACGAAAGCCCAAATTATGTAATTTTGGTTGAAACTGCATAATTTCCATTTCTACTAATTTGCTAGTATGTTTGGGAGCAAACCAGTAATATTTTGGTCGAGAACCTGAAGTACAAAAGTCACCTTTTATATTTTAGTCTCCTGCATTTGGCTGTTACATAACATTTTTTAAATGACTCTGGGTATGTTTTTCAATATCTATGGTTCAGATGTAAAATCAGATATGAGGACCCTGGCTCATTCTGGTTGTACACTGTAGTGTTGCCAGCATTAAAATTTGGGGGAAAAATCAGTTAATTTGCCTGGTCACTGAGACAAGCGTTCAACTTGACTGACATTGAACATTCTTTGAAACCACTGGGTTTTAAAAAACTCTGTCTTCCCTGTAAGGTCCAGAAGCTGTTATGCTCAATAAGACACTTAAAATCAACAAAAGTCCTCAAATAAACTGAAGTTAAAATCTCCTGGGGCAGAGGGGTTGGGAGGGAAAAAGCATTCACAATTGAGCATCTTCATCGCCATACAACTGATCCTTGAAATGTAAAAATGCACACTCCAACACACTTTATTTTTTAGTAATTAAATTTTAGTAACTATGGCAAGGACAAAATAAAAGTGTAGCAATCACTTAATCTAGAACAGGCTCTTACATGACTACAAAACAGGTATCAAATTTGACACTAATTGATGGATTGATGGTGACTTTGGGGGAAGTGAGGAAAGCAAGCAGACAAATTCTTGATATTTCACAATTCTTTGTATATTTTGCAAAAATCTTAAAATATGCTTTGGCCCACAAAAGTAATAGCAAACACATTTCTGATGCTTTTCAATAACATCTCAGTAAATATCGAGGTTTATAATTAAAGGTATCAAAAATAATACCTTTTAAACCTATGTCTATTGCAGCTGAATTTTTATAATCCTGCTGAAAAGGAAAAAGGAAGCTAAAATTATTTCCAAGTAGGCTGTTTCCCCTGCAAGATGATAAAAGAAAGCAGATCATTGCAGACAGACATGGTTGTCCTGCCCCCAGAAGCAGAGTGTATATTCAGTGACCTGGGGCAGAAAGCTATAATTTTCATTTGTCAGTGGTTAAATCTGCCATGAGGGAGTGGATTGGTACAGCACCAGAGAGGGGGAGTCACCCCATCCTTGCCTGAAATCATGTTACAAAGCATGCAGATTTGATTCTTTATCCACTTGGTTCTTAAGTGCATCTGAGCACCTCACGTCACTCTTGTTTTGAAGTGCAAAGCTGAACAGAGGAGAGTGAAATCTGGATGGGAAGAGAAAGGCACACCCTGACGAGTGATCGTCAGAAGACATCTGGCCACTGAACCCTGACAACTCTGCACGCAGACGTAGAGCTTGAGTGTGGGCCTAGCTCTCTTCCTGGTTCTTCTCGTGATGCTAATTTCTAATCTTTCAAACACAACCTTAATTTCTCTGGACGTTGACTGCCGTTTCTGAGAGAAGAGGCTTGTTATTGCATCATCAAATGAAAGCCATTGGAAGGAAAAAGGAAAGTGGCCTCAGCCTCTGAGACCCCCGTGGACAGTAGCCCCGCCAGGCTCCTCTGTCCATGGGATTCTCCAGACAAGAAGACTGGTGTGGGTGGCCATTTCCTCCTCTAGGGAATCATCCTGACCCAGGGATCGAACCCAGGTCTCCTGCACTGCAAGCTGATTCTTTACCATCTGTGCCACCAGAAAAGCGTCCATTAAGAAGGAAACTGGGCACCCCGGGCCACTTTCTTGCCTGCACTTGACTGTCCCCTATAACCCATAGCCAATGACCGTGGACCACACTCACATTACAGCTCGTGAACGCCGTCAAATGAAAGCATTGGTCTTCTCCAGATTTAGAGCGCATTCTCAGTTGGCTTTTCCAACAGGGCAACGTCAGAAAAAGAGTGTGACTCTTTCCTACCCAGTTTATGCTTCTCGAATGCCACTGAAAAGCCTTTAAGGAGACAAGCTGCTGGCCCCCCAAAATGAGTCTAAGACGGTCTTGGCTAAATGTTTCTGGGGAAATATACATCAATGTGATTACTAAGAAGTCGACAGGCATGTCACCACACATACCTCAAGAAGGTCCTTAAAATGAAGAAATGCATGTTCTTGCAATCAAAGCTTCTGCTCTATTTTAAATGGGGCGTGTGTTTTCTGACTCTGTTTCCTCCCAAACTGGCCCTTGGCTTAATTGCTGTAGCTTCAGGAGGTGGTGTTTCAAAGCTGAGAGCCCATGGCAGCTTTATCTCACATAGGCTGACCCAGAATCTCTGAATGGAAGTCCTGGAGTACACCTTTAGCAAGCCTCTCTGATTAAGGATTTAAAAAAAAAAAGGTAAAAAAGAGGAGAAGAGACTGATAACCTAAAATCAGTTGCAAGGAAAAGCATTGCTAACTTTTTGGAAACTGGGAATGGAGGCCTTGTTTTCCGTTTCATTGGTAACCTGAGACAGACCATGTATTCTGCTTTTTTTCATGGAGTTAATCAAGGGTTTCTTCTAGATCTCTTTAATAGATTGGGTGTTTTGTCCAAGTCCCACTGAAGTGATTACAAGGTTCATTTCTTCTCCAGACAAATTCGGACGATCAGGTCCAGCTTGGCTTTGAGGAAAGACATACTAAGCGCTTACTTACTAATGCGTCTGGACAATTCCCACTCAGCCATTTATCAGTCATCATTCCTTCTGTACATACTTCAGGTTCCCCTCTCAGGTACTTGGTCTTGACTAATAGGGTGTGGCTTAACCAGTCATGTCAACAGTTAGAGAATTTCTGGCTTTGTAGGTGACGCTAGTGGTAAAGAACCTGCCTGTTAATGCAGGAGACGTAAGAGACACGGGTTTGATCCCTGGGTTGGGAAGATCCCCTGGAGGGGGGCAATGGCAACCCACTCCAGTATTCTTGGCTGGAGAATCTCATGGACAGAGGAGCCTGGCGGGCTACAGTCCTTGGGGTCGAAAAGAGTCAGACAACAACTGAAGTGATTTAGCATGCATGCAGGTGCCAACTCAAAAGGTTAGCTGCAAAATAAATTGAACATATGTGAACAGAGTAAAATACTAGATTTTGAGCATTACTCTGACTTTACCAAAATGCATTCTTTTCAAAGTGACTTTCAACTTCAATTAAAATAAAGAACATGAAAAAGACTAGCATAATCATAGAGGGTGTCTGTGATACTTCTAAAAGAAGAAAGCTATATAACCACAAGTACTGTTGTAACATATGCATAAGAAAGCAGACCCTATATGTTTAAACCTAGGCTTCCCGTGCAGCTCACTAGATGTTCTTTTGTAGTGTATCATAAAATGCATTTATTCATGGAAATGAATATGCTATGTCACATATAGAAGCAGCAAACATATTGCTTTGTTAAAAAATACAGTGATCCCTTTGAACCCTTAAAAGCTCAGCATGTTTGTCCTTGTGACTGCACTTTCTAGAATATAAATTTAATGATATAACATGCAGAGTTATAAATCAAACATACCTTAAGAAAATACAGGCATGCATGATATCCTTGCCTTCATAGAGACAAGTTTTTGCTTAACTTTAAAATGCAAACTCCAGAATCCGCTACAGCTTTTGGAAATGTTTTTAGTAATTCCCAGATGAAAGTGGTAACATTCAGAAGACAGTTCCTGTGTTCGGATGTTTGTTCTCCATTCATCCCCTTAAGGCTCAACACACCTTCCTGCTTGGGGTCTCCAAGAAGATGCTGTTCTTTGCTCTTAGTCAGTATTTATTAAGTGTGTTTGTTGTTGTTGTTTAGTTGCTAAGTCACGTCCTAGTCTTTGCTACCCCATGGACTGAAGCATGCCAGGCTTCCCTGTCCTTCACCATCTCCAGGTGTTTGCTCAAACTCAGGCCCATTGAGTCAGCGATGCCATCGAACCATCTCATCCTCTGTTGTCCCCTTCTCCTCCTGCCCTCAATCTTTCCTAGCATCGGGGTTTTTTCCAAGTCAGCTCTTTGCATCAGGTGGCCAAAGTATTGGAGCTTCAGCTTCAGCATCAGTCCTTCCAATGAATATTCAGAGTCGATGACCTTTAGGAAGTTGTGTTTAACATACTTTGAAAACATTTCCATCCACAGTTCTTAACATCTTTTCAACAAACTTATGAGTTCACGTGAGCCCACGTCTAAACTTTTTATGGTTCCGGCTCATGTTTAGAACTGTCTTGCTAAAAGCTACCGATGAGGTTGGCTGTGTCATTAGTAGGGCCTTGGGCAAAATGAAAATTCAGAGAACCATGTTGAAAATGAAAATCAAGATTGTGACAGATGAACATTAAACGAAGCGTGGATCCTTCTAAGGTCACACAAGACATGAGACCAGCTCTGCCTACAGAGCCTTTGGCACAAAGCTCTCTGATTTTTAAAACCCACTGGGGGAAACAGTTTTCTTGGCCCTGCTGATTTGAACTATATGAAGAAATTTATACACAAGATGATGTAAAAAAAAAAAAGGGTATGAAAGGATCACGGCAGATGGTTATCATTGTCATTATCATTTTGCAGGAAGATCTCAGAATGTCAGGGTGGAAACTGTGGGGACTTTTAGGAAGAGAGAACTGGAAATTGGGACAAGGGTGGGCTCTATGGGAAGGGGACTCCAGCTTCGCACTGTGTCTTTGAGCAGGTTGGGTGCGTCTAGACCGAACTGCCACTGCGTTGGGTGGTGTGCTGAGGCCCCTCCTTTAGAACGCGTGCGTGCAGTCCTGCACGAGGACCAGCTTGTGTCAGTGCACAGGGGGGTCAGTCCCATTGTCTCATCTCCCACCTAGTGTCCTTGGGTCTTCCAGATTCGACTCTGTTACATACATGTCCCAGGTGTGGAGCACAGCCTTCCTCAGACCCCAGCTGTCTGTGGGGTCTCCTACCCAGAGAGGGCTGGAGCACTGTCCCTTCCCCGTGGAGCTCCAGGAAGTACAGAGCTTGTCAGAGGGAGGGGCTGTAGTCCGGACGATGCAGTGTGTCCACCTGTGGATAGAGAGCATGGGTGGTGAAAGAACGTGGGAAAAGATCACAAGAGGGGTGGTGTGCTGTGCCTGGTCGCTCATTCGTGTCCGACTCTTTGCGACCCCATGGACTGTAGCCCGCCAGGTTCCTCTGTCCCTGGGGATTCTCCAGGCCAGAATACAGGAGGTGACGGGGTGGCTGTCCTGCTGCTCAAAGGGCCAAATCGAAAGTCTTGGGGCAAAGAGGAGAAGGATGCAGGAGAGATTGCCAACTTGAATAGGTCCCTCGTGCAGGCCAGGTAAGGCCTCACACCTGTGGAGACGAGGTATGTGTGACCATGTCATCAGTTCAGTAGCTCAGTCGTGTCCCACTCTTGGCACGCCAGGCTTCCCTATCCATCACCAACTCCTGGAGCTTGCTCAAACTCATGTGCATCGAGTCCATGACGCCATCCCACCATCTCCTCCGTCGTCCCCTTCTCCTCCATAAATGCTCCTAGCGACCTGCCTGGATGGATTGCTAGGTGATGCATGCTCGTTAAGAGGGAAGCAAAGGACTAGTGAAAGGTCTCAATGGACGCAGTTGAAGGAGAGAGGGAAGAAGAAAGGAAAGGAAGCAAGCCGGAAGGAAGAGGGCAAAGGCTGAGGAAAGCAGGAACGGGGGAAGGGGAGGAGGGATCTAGGGGGAGAGGAGGCGTCAAACATCCCTGCCTGTCTCCTCTTATTGCGCCCAGCGCAGTTCTGTCCATTCGCTCCTTTCCGCTCTTCAGAAAAGGGAAAATCCAAATACTCCAAAGCATATGAGTAGGACCTGGGACCACTGGAGTCGGAAGCAGGGATGGAAGCCCACAAGTTCGGGGGGCGCTTCCCTCTATCCTTAACCTGTTCTCACGTCCAGGTGGGGTCCCAGGCCCTGATGCCCAGGCCAGCACTTGACACCCAGGCCCGGGGCCTGCTGTTGACTCCCGATTGGTGAGGAGGTGCTGGGGGGCAGGAGGGAGCGCAGGCAGAGTGCGGGGAAGCGGACCCCCAGGAGAGGGGCGGCCCCCAGGAGAGGGGCGCGCTGGAGGCGCTTGGCAGGCGGGCGCGCGTCTGGCTCCCTTGGACCTGCCCACGGCCCTCCGCCCGCCCCGCCCACCCACGTCACTCACTTTCCTCGCAGCCAATGGCGCGGCCGTCTGTCACCTTCGCCCCGCCCCAGGAGGCGGGGCCGGGGGAGGGCGCGGGGCGGGAGTGGCCTGATTGAACTTTGCCAGCGGAGTTGCGGCGGCCGCGCGGTCCCCGGCGGCGGTGCGGAGCTGGGAGCCTCGGCGAGCGCCCGGCGCCCGCGCGCCCTCCAACCCGCAGCCATGGCAGCCGGGGCGCCCGGCGCGGCCCTGACCCTCTGCCTCTGGCTGGCGGCCTCCGGGGGTTGCCTGGCGGCCGGCTCCGGCGCGGCCGCTGCCCGGCGCTTGGATGAGTCGCTGGCGGCAGGGAGCGTACAGCGCGCCCGCTGCGCCTCCAGGTGCCTCAGCCTGCAAATCACGCGCATCTCCGCCTTCTTCCAGCACTTCCAGGTACGCACCACCGCGCGCCCGGGACCTCCCCTGGCGCTGCGGGGCGCGCGCCTTCCAGCCTCGCCGCTCAAACTTCTCGCTCAGCGGCAGCCGGCCGGGGTCCGGCTTTACGCGCGGGGTGGGTTTTACCTCCGGGGAGGGGGAGCGGTGGGCGATTCCCCCTTTGCAGCCCCCCGCCGGCTCCCGACCTAACTCCCTTCTTCCCCGGGGAAAACCAAAAGGAGGTTTCCTTTGGGAAGGGAGAGCGGTTTTGTGGCTTCCAAGGATGGAGTGGGGTGGGTTGTGGGCTTGTGAGTTGCCCCGGGACCTCCGCCGCGGGGCTGCGGGCCGGTGGCCAGTCTCCTCTCAAAGTCCCCGGGCGCTCCCGGCCCTCCGCGCCGCGGGCAGAGCGAGCGAGGCCCGCGCTCCGCTGCGCCCGAGGACCCCGCGTGACCAGCCCCGGCGCCGCAGGTGCCCGCCGGCCGAGACTTTTTTTGTCTCTCTTGAGCTTTGCTTTTGCACTCGGCGGGCCGAGAGC
Organism: Oryx dammah; assembly: GCF_014754425.2. Classification (NCBI taxonomy): domain Eukaryota; kingdom Metazoa; phylum Chordata; class Mammalia; order Artiodactyla; family Bovidae; genus Oryx; species Oryx dammah. The sequence goes on from NW_024070207.1 coordinate 125,837,359, forward strand.
TCGCTGTCCACCCTTGGAGCCTCAGCCAGGGGTCGTATCTTGCAGCGAGTTTGTGTTGGGGGGGTGGGGTGGGGAGCTGGTTACTGCCGGTGACTGTGCCGCCCCAATTCGGAGCCCCAGAGCTTCTAGGTGTCGCCAGCGAGTGGCAGGGAGACTAAGGGAAGAGATGGCAACGGATAAGGGACTTGGAGGCGTCAAGTTCCGATATTCCGAGAGGACTCCCGAAGCCAGTATCTCTTCCAACCGTCGTAGATTCTGCCGGCTTCGGGGTAGGGTGTAGGGGCGCGTGTGCGTGTGCAGAAGGTTCAGGGGACAGGACGCTTGATGCCAGTAGATGGCTGGGATGCTGGGGGGAACCACAGCGGGGAGTGACTCGGGGACCCTGGGTGCCGATGGGCGCGCGGGAACCGCTCCCGAGCCGGCCCCAGGCGCGTCTCGCAGCCGCGGTCCCCAGCTGATTGGAGCGCACGCACTCTGCAGTCATTCACGCGTATAACCTAATTCCTCTCCTGTGCTCGCTTCTCGCCCTCGCCGTCTCCTCTCTAGCCTTTTAGTCGTCCACCTGTTACAAGATCCCAACTTCTGGCCGCAGGGAAACTGCGGCTCCTCGGTGGGTTTCTAAGCCGAATCCCTCAGAAATAAAAGAGGCGCGTCTCGCGCTTGCGCGGGGTCAAAGGGGCCTTCCAAGGGTCCCCGGACACTAAGCTGCGATGGGGGCCGTTGTAGTGACCGTGGAGTTTGGGACGAATCTCCGAAGCCTTTAAGCCCCGTTCATTCTGGCGTGAGAGAGCTAATGAAACCTTGCCCGGAATGGCCCACGAAGAGCTAAAAGTTGGGATGTGCAGAGAGTGAACGCGCTGGCCAAGTTTCCACGCGCCCGAGTACGCGCGGTTCTGCGTGTTCGCAGAGAAGGGGCATCCGTAGGTTTCAGAGAACTCCGCGATCCCCCTTGGTCTTCAGGGAAGGGACCGGGAGGTGTGGTCTGCGCTGAAATTCCGCGGACACCCTGGAGAGGGTCCCTCCCAGCCACCCGGATTCTTGCCCCCCTGCCCTGCCCTGCGGTCGCTCTTCCGAGGCAATGACACCCTATTGTTCAAACAACGACATAAAACAGCATCCTGTTCCCAGGGAGAAAGACTATCTTTTCTTTTTCTTCTTCCCTTCCTTCCTTCTTTAAATTGAACTGTCAGTCGCTGTAATTTATTTATTTTACAGTTTCAGCGCCTAAAGAAACAGTGCAGATCAAGCCAATTCCCGTGAAAGGCTTTTCTTGTGGTCTCTTGGCATGATTTCTCTTCGGAAGAAAACACTGCTGACAGAATACACATTGCCAGACAATCCTGATTACATTTTAATTAGCTGGGGTGGGGGGTGAACCAAGCTGCAAATTACCCAGTTAGGACTTAATAACTGCTGTTTCTGCAATCAATTGCAAAGCCATTCTTGGAGGTTTAACCCTAACCTGGTAATGCCTATCTGATTTATCTAAATTGCAGGGATTAAGCTTCCTTAAGATTTGAAAAGACAGAGGCACACGCTCCTTATGAAACCTCAAGCTTCCCCGTCCCTCCCCTCTTTAAATAATTGGAAGGATGCTGAGGTATCAGGCAGAAAGTGAACAGGAACTAAAAAGCCTCTTGGTGAAAGTGAAAGTGGAGAGTGAAAAAGTTGGCTTAAAGCTCAACATTCCGAAAATGAAGATCATGGCATCCTGTCCCATCACTTCATGGGAAATAGATGGGGAAACAGTGGAAACAGAGTCAGACTTTATTTTTGGGGGCTCCAGAATCACTGCAGATGGTGACTGCAGCCATGAAATTAAAAGACGCTTACTCCTTGGAAGGAAAGTTATGACCAACCTAGACAGCATATTGAAAAGCAGAGATATTACTTTGCCAACCAAGGTCCATCTAGTCAAGGCTATGGTTTTTCCTGTGGTCATGTATGGATGTAAGAGTTGGACTGTGAAGAAAGCTGAGCACTGAAGAATTGATGCTTTTGAACTGTGGTGTTGGAGAAGATTGTTGAGAGTCCCTTGGACTGCAAGGAGATCCAACCAGTCCATTCTGAAGGAGACCAGCCCTGGGATTTCTTTGGAAGGAATAATGCTAAAGCTGAAACTCCAGTACTTTGGCCACCTCATGCGAAGAGTTGACTCACTGGAAAAGACTCTGATGCTGGGAGGAATTGGGGACAGGAGGAGAAGGGGACGACAGAGGATGAGATGGCTGGATGGCATCACCGACTCCATGGGCGTGAGTCTGAGTGAACTCCTGGAGCTGGTGATGGACAGGGAGGCCTGGTGTGCCACGATTCATGGGGTTGCAAAGAGTTGGACACGACTGAGCGACTGAACTGAACTGAACTGAGGTATCAGGCAGGGGGCAGCTGCAGGTGGGATTTGTGAACTGGTGGGAAAGGCTGGGCTGGAGAAAGGTACCTTCTATCAGGGATACCCCAGCCACCCACACACTTGTGCAAATAAACTGGAGCGGAAGGCTGTCTCTGGTGCAGGTAGTGGCTCCCAGTTTCTCTTGCATGGTTCCTGGCCTGCTTGTAAGGCTGGAGGAAGGTTTGCCCGCAGACTTGAGATGAGACAAGCGTGTGGACTCTCAGTTCAGTTTGGTTCAGTTGCTCAGTCGTGTCCAACTCTTTGCGACTCCATGGACTGCAGCATGCCGGGCTTCCCTGTCCATCACCAACTCCCGGAGGTTGCTCAAACTCATGTCCATTGGGTCAGTGATGCCATCCAACCATCTCATCCTCTGTCGTCCCCTTCTCCTCCTGCCCCCAATCCCTCCCAGCATCAGGGTCTTTTCCAGTGAGTCGGCTCTTCCCATCAGGTAGCCTAAGTACTGGAGCTTCCTTCACTAGAAGATGAAAGAAGAGGGATACTAAGCCTGAAAGAAGCTCTGTGTCTTTTTGGGTGAATCTCATGCATCCTGCCTGAGGGAATTCCTCGCTTGTGCTGGGACATTCCTGGTGGCCACCCTGCCTGTCTCCCCAGGTTCTGCGCATCACGGCAGTGACGGAGCTGAGCCTCAGAGCCTCGCAGAGAGGAGTCCTGTCACTGAATATTAGCAAACCTGCAACCTGCTCTTCCTATTCCTGGGTATTCTCAAAGGAGGCACAGTAGACTAGGGCTTGAGGAAAAATAGCCCGAGTGGAATAAAAAGAGTCTGAGCGAGTCTATTTCTTGGCTGGATTTTGGGACCTGATGGGGCGAAGTGGATGGAGTCTTGGAAGATAAGCAGCAGGTTGCTGGCGGCCTTGATCCTAGGGCTCTAGGATTTTATTAGTATGAAGAGATTCTTGCTTAATGGGACATTATTCACTCTTCCAAGTACCACTGAGAGCCTGGTTTAGGGAACTGATTAGAGATCAGAGGCTTTCTTCTAGCAGTAATTGGAAGCTGTTTGTTTTGGCAAAAGAGAGAATGGAGCTGGTGATTAGCTCATTCCGCGTAGAGGACTAGCCTCTGCTCTCAGAAAAAGTAAGCAAATAATTAGCGCATCGGAAGCCTTCGGTAGCCACAAATCAGCCCCAGGCTGGCGGAGTTTTTTGAAGCAACGATCTTGTGGTGAATATACTCAAGTCTTCGTGTGTCTGCTGGGCCTGCAGTGAGGTCGAAGTGACATGCTGAAAGTCTCTGGGAAGACAGGCCATTCTCAAGTTTCACCTTCATATATCCTGGTCTGGCTCGCTGGATCTCTAGCTGTGTCTCCAAGAATTTCTAACTTTGACCCCAAACTAAACATGTTTGGATGCATGCATGCTCAGTCGCTCAGTTTTGCAGCTCCATGGACTGTAGCTCATTGGACTTGTCTGTCCATGGGATTTCCCAGGCAAGAATACTGGAGTGGGTTGCAGTTTCCTCCCCCCGACCCAGGGATCGAACCTGCGTCTCTTGGGTCTCCTGCATTAGCAGGCAGATTGTTTACCACTAGGGAAGCCCAAACATTAGGCTATGCATGGCAAATTTCCTTGCTTTTAATAAACTGTTTCTCATTCAACATGATTTATTTATTTATTTATTTTAATCGGAGGCTTATTACTTTACAATATTGTAGTGGTTTTTGCCATTCACTGACATGAATCAGCCATGGGTGTACATGTGTTCCCCCATCCCAAACCCCCCTCTCACCTCCCTCCTCATTCCATCCCTCAGTGAACATGATTTAAAAGTCTGTCTAATTACAACTATTATAGGACGTTATAAAACTACATTGGAAAATACTTGTGGACTTATTGATTTCTTTGTGCTCTGTATCATTAGAGGAGAAATATATGTATATATTTTATATATTGCGTGTAGTATATATCTATATACATTTCAGTATATTATCCCTTGTGGCTCAGCTGGGAAAGAATCTCCCTGCAATGTGGGAGACCTGAGTTTGATTCCTGGGTTGGGAAGATTCCCTGGAGAAGGCAGCAGCTATCCATTCCAGTATTCTGGGCTGGGGAATTCCATGGACTGTACAGTCCATGGGGTCCCCAAGAATTCGACATGACTAAGTGACTTTCACTCACTCACTCATATTAATAAAAAACATACATGTATGTATGTTTAGAGACTTCCATTTAAAACCTAAATTTAAGTTATTTGTGCAGTCATTCCCGCTCTAAAAAAATTATGTGAGGTGATTATATTTTTAAAAAATAGATTCATCAGATTTCATTGTATAACTTCTCTTGGTGTGTTTCAGTGAGTGGGCATACAACTTTCAGACTAGGTAAAGAAACTTATAACACGTCTGCAGGCACTGCTTGTATTAACTCAGAAATGGAGAAGTCCCTACCTGTGACTTGGTCATTGCTTTCCAGAAATCTGACTCTTAAACAATTTTGAGAGTTGGGCTTGGGAAGATGATCAGGGAAGCATATCCATATTATTGACAGATGTTTGGTATCTGAACAGTAGTACTGGGGGAAATAGCGTGTGTATGCTGGTCCGTCTAGTCAAGGCTATGGTTTTTCCAGTGGTCATGTATGGATGTGAGAGTTGGACTGTAAAAAAAGCTGAGCACCGAAGAATGGATGCTTTTGAACTGTGGTGTTGGTAAAGACTCTTGAGAGTCCCTTGGACTGCAAGGAGATCCAACCAGTCCATCCTAAAGGAGATCAGTCCTGGGTGTTCATTGGAAGGACTGATGTTGAAGCTGAAACTCCACCCCTTTGGCCACCTCATGCGAAGAGCTGACTCATTGGAAAAGACCCTGATTCTGGGAAAGATTGAGGACAGGAGGAGAAGGGGACGACAGAGGATGAGACAGCTGGATGGTTGGATCACTGACTCAATGGACATGAGTTTGGGTAAACTCCGTGAGTTGGTGATGAACAGGGAGGCCTGGCGTGCTGCAGTTCATGGGATCGCAAAGAGTCGGACGTGACTGAGTGTCTGAACTGAACTGAACCGTTGGGATGCTTTGTCAAATTATTCCATAACTCCGAGCACTGTTGGTGCACTGTCTGAGCACCAAGCCCCGATTGAGAGTTCTGAAGTCAGCCACCTTTCCACATTTCTTTTGCACTCACCCTGTACTCCATATTCTGAAAGTCTGGTTGTCTGTCAACATATGGCATTTATTAAGTGTGACCTAGTTTTTCCTCTTCCCATTAATCAAAGATATCCATAAGTCCTTCCAACTTCAGATCAGCGTGAGGTCACCGGCATTACCGAAGTAGACTGATAAAACGGATATTGTCGACCTTGTTATTTTTTGCACCATCCGTCTAAAGAGAATGTGTAATTTCCTTCGGCTTCCCTGAAGCAATGGATGTGGGGCGTAGCCGCCTATCCCATCTCAGGAGATGCTGTTGGTGACCTTCTGGCCCCCAGTCTGCCGCCCCTCCCACCCCGATCCCTGGATCAGCTGCTAATAGCTTACAGCTGCTCCCCCTTGGAGACTGACCTTTCGCCCCTGGGCACCGTCTTGCCAGCAGGGTAGCGCATCCTCCTTCCTTGATGAGGGCAAATCATGGTCATTGGCTCACCGCGGGGGGGATCTGGGAGGCCAGCCCTCTTGCTGGGATCAGCTCTGGTTCAGTTTATGCTCTGCAGCCTTGCGAGGGGCGGAGCTTTTCAGGGCTCTCCCCGAGGTGGCATGCCTGCCTCACCTCTGCCCTTCCCTCCCCTTCCACTGAGAGCTTCCCCCATCCATCACGTTCACAGAGACTCCCCCTCAACCCGCCCCGCCTCAGACACCCCCGTCAGGTACCTCTTCTAATTCAGGCCCTTCCTCTTGCAGGTTACACAGCTTGATTCTTATCAGAATGATTCATTCAATCACGTACAGATAATAGACTGTAGAAGTAAAAATATGACCCAGCTTTCACAACTCTCAGTTCAGACTTTTCCCCACTGGCCCCTTTATTTATTTATTTAATGTTCATTGCAGATTGAAGTATACCTGACTCAGCTCAGTGTACTTGATGTCTGCTTGGCTCAGCTCGTAAAGAATCCGCCCGCAATGCGGGAGACCTGGGTTCGATCTCTGGGTCGGGAAGATCCCCTGGAGAAGGGAACTGCACTACTCACTCCAGGATTCTGGCCTGGAGAATTCCATGGACTGTATCGTCTACGGGGTCCCAAAGGGTGGGACATTTCAGATGCTTGACTTACAATGGTGTGTTAGTTTCTGCTGCATAGCAGAGTGAATGGATTATGCATAGACATATATGCACTCTTTTTCCAATTCTTTCCCCACGTAGGTCATTACGGAGTATTGAGTAGAATTTCCTGTGCTGTACAGGAAATTGTTACCTATTAGTTAGTTACCTTGTTAGTTACCTATTTTATATAGAGTAGCGTGTACATGTTAGTCCCAAACTCCTATTTATCTCCCCTCATCTTTTCCTCTTTGGTAACCATAAGTTTGGTTTCTAAGTCTGTGAGTCTGTTTCTGTTTTGTAACCCCCTCTCCTCTTCAAAAAAAAACCAGTTAATACAAGTTAAAAATAATAATCATTCTAGATCAGGAAGCACTCGGAGAGTCAGGATGTTTTCTGTTATTTTAGTTTTTCTCTCCTGATGGTTTCAGTGAAAAGATTAAAATCTTGATCCTAACACATAAGCATATCATACTTCTTCACTGCCTATGTGAAATACACACACACATATATCATACTTCTTCACTGCCTGTGTGAAATATACACACACACAAACACACATATATATGTATGGTTGTCACTGTGTATGTGCTGTTTCTGCCGTCTGCAGTTGGTCGAATCTGGGAATGAGGACCCTGTGCATAGACACATGTGCGTGCACACACACACACATAAATATACATCTCATGCTTCTTCACTGCCTGTGTGAAACACACACACGCACACACACACACACATCTCATGCTTCTTCACTGCCTGTGTGAAATACACACACACACACCCACATACATCTCATGCTTCTTCACTGCCTGTGTGAAATACAGACACACGCACACACAACACACATCTCATGCTTCTTCACTGTCTGTGAAATACACACACACGCACGCACACACACACATCTCATGCTTCTTCACTGCCTGTGTGAAACACACACACACTCACACACACACACATCTCATGCTTCTTCACTGCCTGTGTGAAATACACACACACACACACACACACACACATATAGTTCTCACTATGTGTGTGCTGTTTCTGGCATCTGCAGTTGGTTAAATCTGGAAATGAGAACCCCATGAATATACACGTGTGTATACATGCACACACACATAAATATATCATGCTTCTTCACTGCCTGTGTGAAATACAAACACACAGACACGCACACACACATATACATCATGCTTCTTCACTGCCTGTGTGAAATACACATACACATATCTCATGCTTCTTCACTGCCTGTGTGAAATACACACCAATACACACACTCATCCATGTTTATAAATGTAGTTGGCACTGTGTGTGTGCTGGTTCTGCCAGCTGCGGTTGGGTGAATCTGGGGATGAGGACCCTGCAGAGACAGAGAACCAGCTATACTCTGCCACTGTGTATGAGACTTGAGTGTCTGCAGATTTTGATACCCATGGGGGTCCCAGAAGCCCACAGTCCTCCAGGGACAACTGTACTATGAAGCCAGCTTGAGACAGTGTATGAGAGATGGACAGTACATAGCGTCAGGGGACATCATTAACCTCAGTACCCCCGGCAGGTCTAAGAAGATGGCAAGGAAGACCAGTTAGTTCAGATATTACACAGCTCTGGATTTACTCAGCAAGCGACCAAGGGAGCCATGTCCCTCCAGGACCTAGTTGCTGTTTAGTCACTCCGACGTGTCTACACGTCGATGGGCTACAGACCCCATGGACTGTAGCCTGCCAGGCTGCTCTGTCCATGGGATTCTCCAGAGAAGAATACTGGAGTGGGTTGCCATTTCCTCCTTCAGGGGATAGTCCTGACCCAGGAATGAAATCTGCATCTCCTGTGTTGGCAGGCGGATTCTTTACCGCTGAGCCACCAGGGACCCCGAGTCCCCTCCATATCCTTAAAAGACTTTACATGCACATGGTCTCAAAGTGGTGAGCTGAGGCATTTCCCCAACGCTGGGACAGACGGTTGGATAAAAGTGGTCATCCCTGAGAGCCAACAAGAGTGATTGATGCAAGCCTTGTCTGTGGCTCATTTTCATGTAAATTTCAGATTGTAGATGCTGGATCTCTTTCTCCCTTTAAAAAAAAAAAGCATGTCACTTTAATCACTTCCATTCATTTCAGGTGGTATCGATTGATTGCTGCAATTTCAGAGATGAGGCTGTAAAATCCTGAGGGATTTAGAGTCTGGTGTAAGAACTAAGACTTGTAAACAGACCATGGCAGTCCACCAGGGAGCGGCTGGGGAGAGTTATTTGTATGAGATCTCAGAGGAGGGGTCCTGTTGCTTGAGTGGACGTTTCCCAAGGGAGATGATACAAGCTACGCACAGCCACCGCGAGCTCTTCCAACGTAGAATAGCCAATGTGAGTCAATGCAGAGTCCTGCGGGAGTGCGGTCTGTCTGCTGGGGGCCTCTTGGTGGCTTGTGATGGACAGGATACAGCGTCAGCCCACCCAGACAACAGCCAGGCATTGGGGACTTTTGGTGAGAGCTGTTACAAAGCTCAAGTCCTTTGTTCTGCAGAACAGGTTGAGAGCAAGTCATCACACTTGGCGATGTCTTCCTGGTTCTTGGTGATCTGGTTGAACCTCGGGCTCCACCACCAGTTGCCCTTAGGCTATTGAGTTGATCTCTCTGGAGATCCTTGCCAGCACTCCCTGAGAAAAAACCCAAGCTGAGCACCAAAAAGAAAGAAAGGACTGCCTTTCCCCATGGTCATGCTTTGGCTTACAGTAGGATCCCAGTTCTGAACTGGTGGGGCTGGATCCAAAGCAGAATCTCTGCTGAACAACCAAGCCATAGGTTAGAATGTTATTTGGCATTCATTGTTTTTTATGCAGCCTTGGTGTTGACAGAGTTCAGTTCAGTTCAGTCGCTCAGTCATGTCCGACTCTTTGAGACCCCATGGACTGCAGCATGCCAGGCCTTCCTGTCCCTCACCAACTCCTGGAATTTACTCAAACTCATGTCCATTGAGTCAGTGATGCCATCCAACCATCTCATCCTCTGTCGTCCCCTTCTTCTCTTGCCTTCAATCTTTCCCAGCATCGGGGTCTTTTCCAATGAGTCAGCTCTTTGCATCAGATGGCCAAAGGATTGGAGTTTCAGCTTCAGCATCAGTCCTTCCAATGAACACCCAGGACTGATCTCCTTTAGGATGGACTGTTAGACCTCCTTGCAGTCCACGGGACTCTCAAGAGTCTTCTCCAACACCACAGTTCAAAAGCCTCAATTCTTTGGCACTCAGCTTTCTTTATAGTCCAACCCTCACATCCATACACCATAGCCTAGATGGACCTTTGTTGGCAAAGTAATGTCTCTGCTTTTCAATATGCTGTCTAGTTTGGTCATAACTTTTCTTCCAAGGAGTAAGCATCTTTTAATTTCATGGCTGCAATCACCGTCTGCAGTTGACAGAGTAGTTTCACATAAAATCTCTCTTTGACCTTCACAGCAACTCTTTTGAGGTCAGGAGCGTTATTTAGATAAATAAGACAACCGAAGCCATCGGAAGGTGAGATAACCAAGGCTTCGTGGCAGAAACTCAAGCCCTAATTGTCACATTGCCAGACGTTTACACTAAATGACCCACTTCTCAACATGTTAACTGTGAGAGAAAACACAGTAAACATGTCAGCTGTAATATTGTTAGTAATCACTGAGTCTGGGGGCACATGGATTCATTCCCTCCTGGAACCACCATTGCGTCATGAAGTATCGAAGTGAAAGGTTGTTGGTGTGATAGAAGAAAAAGATACATTAAAAATATCACTCCATCAACAAGATCCCGTGTGCCCTAGTCTACCCTAGTTTTTCCAGCCAACACAAATCTGTCACACACAGTTATCATTCAAGTAGCTTAGTTTCTGGTGACCCAGCGTAAGTGTCTCGTGGTTCCCGCCCACAGAAGAATTATTTTCTACTAGAGAGAGAGACTGATAGACATTTGTGCGAACAGTTGTGGAAGTGAAGAATGTATTATAATCATTAATCATCTTTTAAATCTTTATACAGCCATTTGACGCACAGTCGTAATTTCTTAGATGAAGACTTTTCCCATATAAATTGAGTTTGTGTGTGTGTGTGTTAAGTCGCTTCAGTTGTTTCTGACTCTTTGCAACCCCATGGACTGTAGCTTTCCAGGTTCCTCTATCTGTGGGATTCTCCAGGCAAGGATACTGGAGCGGGTTGCCATTTCCTTCTCCAGGGGATCTTCCCGACCCAGGGATCGAACCCGAGGCTCTTATGTCTTCTGCACTGGCAGGTGGATTCTTTACCGCTGGCGCCACCTGGGAAGTCCTGAGTTTGTGTAGGCCCACCCAGAATTCCCCTTGTCTAGCCACATAGCAGAGAAGTATTATGATCCTTGCAGAAATGTTTCACGAACAGCTGGACTTCTTGATGTCATAGAGGATGAGTTTGTTGTCTGAGAATCCCAGAGGTCTCAGGACTTCAGCCTTGACCTTCATTCTTGGCTTCTGTTGCTGTTCTGACATATTCGGAGTGTTTGCCAGTGGTGATGGTAGCTTGTAGGTATGTGAATAGCAACTTCCAAGACCTGTCATATGCTCGTTCACTTGCTTTTTGTTTTTGTTTTGAATGGTGTGTGTGTGTGTGTGTTTACACTTGATCATTCTTTCCAGCTTCCCTGTAATATATAAACATTAGACAATAAGGAATTCTGAGGAAGAATGTAGAAAATTCTCAAGGCTGCACGTGAAAAGAAAATGGTGATGACCTGGGATTCTATAACCCCCCTCAAAGTCCAACAGTCTATCTTCAGGAGAACCTGAGGAACAATGGCTCATCAAGAGGGGGAAGAAATGCTAATATGAAACTCTTCATTCACATGCTATTTATCCTTTCATTTTAAATTGTAGCTCCCGTCATTTAGTAAGCTTTTTGGTCTCCAAGTGATTAATACCCTGCCAACCGGAGAAAATGATGCTCTGTTAGAGTGACCTCAAAATACATAATATTGTATTCCCTGGTACCTTCTTTCTTTGAAAGATAAAGGAGATAGGCTATCTTCGCTGGAAAGAATCATATCATGGCTGGTGATCAGCATCTTCACTTTAGGGAAGTACATGGTCCTGTTGGCACATCCAGGGTCTCAAAGAACCTTCAGAGAACAAAAATGCATGTTCCCCGCCCCCCCCCACCTCCAGTCCTGAATCTAATCCTCACTGATGACTTTTAAAATTTCATAGCTGATTTCTGATGACAACCAAAGAAGTGACAATTTTATAAGTCCATAAATGAAAACTGTAAAACAGAGTCCTTTTAATGAAGCAAGAAACATTAATTTTGCAAAGTCATCCATCACCTTGAAAAAATGTCATTAATCATGCCACTGCTGGGGGCAACAGAAGTGCTGGGAATTCATGTACGTAAGCAATTTACAGCTCTTTTCTCCATCTGATGTTCTCAGTCTGCACCTTTTTTTTTTTTCATCCCACTGTACTGTTCCAGTGCGTTAATAATTCATGTTTCAAACACAGCACGGCCTTTTGTTCTTCCTCTCTCCCTCCAATGCAAGTGATGTCCTTCTTATCTAAGAACAAGCCAGATGAGCCACATTCTTGGGAGGTGACTGAGAGCTTCTCTCCAAGAAAGACCAAAACAGTCAAGAAATTCTAAATACAAACAAAAAGTAAAAGTTTCAGGTTAAACTTGATTTTTACCGATTACTTATGGTGTCCTTATTGGATTCATACAAACGGTCCCTCCGATGTCAGTTTATCAACGCTTGTTTCATTCTCTGATAAGACATAATTGAGAGAGGTGGCAGTTTGTACTCTTATAGATGTCTCAGCCCTTGTCTTTAAATGCCTGCACTAGAGGAATGAATGTATACTGTTTGTGGTACTTTGTGGACTGGAAGCAAAATTGACAAAAGATTCGCAAACCTAGAAGAGTGAGGGAGAGATTTTGAAGAGGACTCACATCTTACAAGTGATATGACACCCTAGCCCCTGGACAGGTTTCTCGGTGCTGTTATAAAAAAGCAAACATGCCAAGGAAACTGGCATCTCTGGATCATTAGCTTGCTTTCCAACTGTTGATGCCAAGGAAACTGGCATCTCTGGATCATTAGCTTGCTTTCCAACTGTTGATGCTAAGGAAACTGGCATCTCTGGATCATCAGCTTGCTTTCCAACCGTTGAACAGACCCCCGCAGGATGCGAATACCAAGACCATTTCCAATTGTGAGGGGCATCGCCACCACCATCATAACCACCACCATCACAATTGTGACCATCACCACCACCATCATAACCACCATCACCACCATCATCATCATAACCATCACCAGTATCATCGTAACCATCATCACTACCACCACCACTACCATCATGATAATCATCCCCATCAGTACCACCACCACCATCATCATGAGTGTCATCATTACCACCACCATCATCATGATCACCACCACAACCACTACCATCACCGTCATCATAACCACCATCACCATCACGACCATCATCACTACCACCACCACCATCACCACCACCACCATCATCACTACCACCACCACCATCACCAGCACGACCACCATCACTACCACCACCACCATCACCATCATTATCATCATAACCACCACCATCACATCTTCATCATCACGACCATCATCACTACCACCACCACCATCACTATCACGACCATCATCACTACCACCACCGTCATCACCGTCATTATCATCATAACCACCACCATCACCATCACGACCATCATCACTCCCACCACCATCATCACCATCATCATGACCATCATTACTACCATCGTTATCATCATAACCACCATCACCTCCACCACCGCCATCACCAGCGTTACCTTCTTGACCATAGTACCACCACCATCATCACTATCATTATCATCATAACCGCCATCACCACCATCATATCATCATCCACATCTTCCCATCTTCATCATCAAGGTCCCCACATTTGGAAGTGTGACACTGTTCCCTGAGAAATCTCTGTACAAACAATTCTGTTGAGACACTCAGATTTCCATACTCTACACGTCATGATGGGGCTACCTACTTTGCCCCTGCTTACTGAAGTCGGTACTTCCCTTGATGGCCATTCCCCCAATGAATAGGGCTTTGCTCACCACAGAGGAGAAACCTGGTGTGAAACAAGGATCAGAAGACCTGCCCCCAACCCAGGCATCTGGGGTGGTCCATTCTCGCTCTGCAGTCCTACCATATGGGTGAGTCAAATAGGGGTAAAGTTACAGGCTACAGCATATACCAACTTGGAGCTCAATTTCTGGAGTGGAAATTTATTAATGATAAGAATGCCAAGTATGTGTAGAAATTACTGATGACTTTCAGAAACATTGAGCTGCCGATTGCCATTGAGATGTGTCGGTAACGGCAATTGTTTTAAATTTCTTCTGTGGCAAGAAACTGCAGAGCATCACCTGAGATGCTCGCCACAGTTAAAGACCGTCATTGGTTGAAGGTGGGCACTTACTTGGCTTCTAATGATTATCTCTTCCATGTTTTGGGCTATCATAGCCATTTAGAACTGAAACTTTGCCTTTAAAAGCTAAGATAGGTACCCCAGTTCCTTTCTTCCTCTTTTAGACATAGACAGGCCCGCGGTAGGGGTCTGGCAAATATCCCCGAGGCATCGTTGACTAGAAATGCATCTTCTCTCCCTCTCTGTCAACTCCCTCCTCTCTTCCTCTCCTTCCTTTACTTTGACACTTGGCTGTCCCGTTTTGAAAGCTGCACAGCCAAACCCATTCGCTGATCGTTCCAGAAATGGCCAACATCTGGGAAGTGATTTTTCCCATTGGGCCAGAATCTAAAAGAAAGTAGGGAACATTTTCCATTGTTGTTATTTCCACGTTTTTGTATCCAGAGCTATGAGATAATGTCTTCACAGCTGCAAAGAAATTAAAAAAAAAAAACAACTGTGCAGGATATATTTACTTGTTAACTATCACTGGAAAAAAACATGTAGAGGTGAGGTTCCATGAGAACAGATTTCCATTTGTATTTTGATCTTTCTGTTATTTGCCATGGACTTGTATAATATTGTAAACCTGTTTTTCTTGGGCAAGACTTGTATACTCTAATCTCATTTGTTACTCCACAATTTTGCAAAAAAAAGGAAGTTTTTTTCTTCCTTTTTGAACAACCGTATGAAATTAGGGCCCTATTTTTTTTTTTCATATCTATGTCTGTATGTGTATTGCCCACTAGTGTCTAGTTCATGGTTTCTCAGCCTTGACACTGTTGATCTTTGGGGCCAGATTATTCTGTTATGGGGTCTGTCCTGTGCATTGCTGGCTGTTCAGCAGCACCCAGTGTGCATGCTTAGTTGTGTCTGACTGTTTGGGACCCCATGGACTGTGTAGCCCAGCAGGCTCCTCTGTCCATGGGATTTCCCAGGCAAACATACCGGGGTGGGTTGCCATTTCCTCCCTCAGGGGATCTTTCCAACCCAGGAATCAAACCTGTGTCTCGTGTATCTCCTGCATTGACAGATGGATTGTTTAGCACTGAGCAACCCTCCGGGAGTTGGTGATGGATAGGGAGGCCTGGCGTGCTGCAATTCATGGGGTCACAAAGAGTCGGACAGGACTGAGCGACTGAACTGAACCGAACTGAACTGAACCCTCTGGTCTTTACCCAATAGATTCTTCCCACCCCCAATCATGACACTCACATACATTCACACACACACACATGAATATCTCTGGATATTACAATCTGTGCCAGAGGGTAAAGTCACCCCTGTTGGAAACCACTGATCTACTTTTCTCTCTCATTACTTAACATCTTTCTCGATCAACATGTGGCTAGTTCAGTATCTGTATTCAGACATGTATATCCATATCTAAATGTATATATATGAGTCTTCTATGACATATACTCATCTTCTTCGAAAGGGTAAACTTAGATACATGAGCCAGTAGATTGATTGCAGTAACAACGTTTTGTGTTTTTTTTTTTTTTTTCACTTAGTCTTCTCTGATAGCTCAGTTAGTAAAGAATCCATCTGCAGTGCAGGAGACCCCAGTTCGATTCCTGGGTCAGGAAGATCCTCTGGAGAAGAGAAAGGCTACCCACTTCAGTATTCTTGGGCTTCCCTGGTGGCTCAGCTGGTAAAGAATCAGCCTGCAGGGCGGGAGACCTGGGTTCTATCCCTGGGTTGGGAAGATCCCCTGGAGAAGGGAAAGGCTACCCACTGCATCCTGGCCTGGAGAATTCCACAGACTGTATAGTCCATGGGGTCACAGAGAGGCAGACACGACTGAGTGACTTTTTCACTTTTCCCTTATAACATAGGAGTTTGGAAACATGTTCATTTCTGTCATTTGAGATTCTAGGAAAGCATGAGGTACTTGTTTCTACAAAGTGCAATGAGGAAAAAAAATGCTTGGCTCCCATTCTATAGCAGTTCATTCTCCTGAATGCAAACAGCTGTACCTCTCTCCTCAGCAGTGATGATCCTGGAGATGGGTCATGGCATATGTGGATGTGATAGCCTGTAAGAAAATTGGGTTTTTTTCACAGCCATGAGCAGGCTAACATGAAGTTGATCATAGAACATCTTTTCCTTTAAATATCCACTATGTTTTTAAAATTTGATGAGCGGGTCCTAAAGTCTGATTCCCTTGTGACTTCTTTGCAAGTAAACTCTTTGCTTTTCTCAAGCAACCTTTTGTCTCTGAGCCTTCTTACATGCTTTTTTTTTAAATTATTTATTTTTGGCTGTTCTGGTTCTTTGTTGTTACATGGCCTTTTCTCTAATTGAGGTGGTCAGGGGTCCTCTCTAGTTGCGGTGTGCAGGCTTCTCGTTTCTGTGGTTTCTCTTGTTGCAGAGCACGGGCTATAGAGTATGTTTACTCAGTAGTTGTGGCTCCCAGGCTCTAGAGCACAGACTCAGTAGTTTCAGTGCATGGGCTTAGTTGCTCTGCAGCACGTGGGATCTTCCTGCAGCAGGGATCAAACCTGTGTCTCCTGCACTGGCGGGCGGATTCTTATCCACTGAGCCACCAGGGAATCCCTCCGTGTGCTCTTTATATCAAGTGTGTGTCACCTGGAAAGTGGTGGCTGTGGTAATGCTGCCTCTTTGGACCCTGCTATGATGCCACATGTTTCACTTGGGTCAGAACCTCACATGTATCAATCCTCAGCTCTGCAGAAGTCTTGGCTGCTGTTGTTAAGATGAGCGAGGCCCTGGTGCTGAAGGGCTTGGGATGCAAAAATGAATACTGGGCGCCCCTCAGTCCTTCACAGGGTGGTCTGTGAAGTGAGGGCTCTTGCTGCTGCTGCTAAGTTGCCTCAGTCGTGTCTGATTCTGTGCAGTGCAAGGAAATTTAAACAATTCGATCTAACCAAGGAATCACAGACAGCAACAGACACTTTACCAAAGAAAATAGACAGATGGCAAAGAAACATATGAAAAAGATGCTCCACGTCACATGTCATCAGGAAAAGGATAGATTCCAACAGCGAGATACCGGCACACGCCCGTTAGAGTGGCCGTAATCCGGGAGACAGACAACATCAGATGATGCTGAAGAGATGGA
Organism: Oryx dammah; assembly: GCF_014754425.2. NCBI lineage: Eukaryota > Metazoa > Chordata > Mammalia > Artiodactyla > Bovidae > Oryx > Oryx dammah. The sequence goes on from NW_024070207.1 coordinate 125,854,524, forward strand.
GCACCAGGAACTCTCCCTTCTTGCTGCCGGGAATGCAAAACGGGGCAGGCAGTTTCTTACAAAACAAAACATACCCTTACTCCTCCGCATTTGTTCGAATGGGCTGAAAATGTCTGTACATAATGAAACAGACATCCATGCCCATGAATGTATAGACCAGCTTTATCGATTATTGTCCAAATTTGGAAGCAACCAAGATGTCCTCCAGTAGCTGAAAGGATAAATAGAATAAATAAACTGAGGTCCATCCAGATTATGGACTGTTACTGAGCACTACACAGGAATGATTTGTCAAGCCACGGAGGAAACTAAAATGTATATTATTGGGTGAAAGAGGCCTGTCTGAAAAGGCTGCACACTGCAGGATTCCAACTGTATGTCCTTCTAGAAAAAGCACAACTATGCAGAAAGTGAAAAGATCAGTGGTTGCAGGGGCTGGGGTGCGTAGCAATGAACAGGTGGAGCACAGAGGACTTTTTTTTTTTTTTCAGGCAGTGAAACTACTCTGCATACTATTATTACAGATTTATGTAGTCACACATTTGTCCAAACCCTTAGAATGCACAATGAGGCGTGAACTGTGGAGTAAACTGTAGACTCTGGGAGATAATGATGTTTCACTGTTGGTTCATCACTTGTAACAAATGAGCCACTGGTGGGGGTGTTGAGGATGGAGAAGGCTGTGAGTGACGGGGAGCAGGGGGCTATATGAGTGCCTTTCTCTGTGCCTTTCTTTTAATTCTTCTATGAACCTAAAATTGCTCTAAAAATGAAAAATAAATAATTTTTAATTTATTATTTAATTTGAAAACTTTACCCTCTGAAGTTCCTTGGAAAGCGCCTAGTTCTTCATAGAGAATGAAATTCAGATCTCTTATCCAGTCTTGCCACTTAAAGATTTTCTTTTCCTGTGTGATGCTTGGGAATAGCTTAAGTAGATTTTTAAATTGTAGTTTGAAGTCCTGCCTACCTATTGTATAAGGAGAAAAGGCCACTGAATTCTAGGTCATCGATTCTGTTAGGACAACATAATCTGCCTTTCCAGATGCTGGGTGCTTATAAATCTGCAGATACGACTTTTTTTTTTTCTTGCAATTAATTTTTTTTTCTGCAAATCGAGGTCTTGTCTTGGGGTTATTGCTCCTTCTCTTTCAGCTGATTTAATTCATCATGTTTTCTCAAGTGATCTCTCATTAAAACAGGCTGTCTTTTGAACTTTGTATTAAAATAACTCAGCATCATGATGAATGGGCTAGAATACCATATGAGCCAGGGTATCATGGACTATGAGATGCTCTGTTTTAACTTGATTAATTATCCTGTACTCTCTAATGAATAACACATAAATTAGCACCATGAAGAAGCATATATCACAGGAAAACCAAGTAACAGAAATCTGACTTAGTAAAGTCAAGTAGAATGGGAAAGCCATGTACTACAGCTAGTCATTGTTCTTTCCTGCCTAGATTTTCCCCACTACAAAGAAACTCAGCTAAACCAGTCCCGAATCTTCCATCCCATGTGTGTGTTTATCAAGCTGGTAGATTTTGCTTTCATAGTAAAGTCAGTACTTCTAGAATTTGCTGTATCCCCAAACGGGATACTAAACTATTTTGAAGGAATGCAAACAGTTTTCATGTACGGGGTATTGTATATTTTTTCAAGTAACATTTTTTTAAGTGGTTGTGGTGATAATGGATAGCATCATCAACTCAATGGACATGAGTCTGAGCAAACTCCAGGAGGAGCCTGGAGTGCCACAGTCCATGGGGTCAAAAAGAATCAGACAGGTCTGAGCAACTGAACAATGACAACTGGTTGATAACAGCAATAGAAGAGAATCCAGTTCATATTGCCTGACGATATATTGTCTCTGGTTGCTGTTTATGCTTATGAGTAATCAGCTTGACAATTTTAAATTAATCCTTAACCTCTGCTGGTCAGCATGCTAGAACCCAGAGCATCATGTGCCTCGCAGGAACTTTTTATTATGAACCATGGGTCGCCCTGTCGAGCTTTACAGCTGCCAAGCGTCTATTTTGAAGAATAACAGGGAACTCAAGAGTGTGTTTAGAGTTGGCTGTGTTTCCACCCTCACTGTCATCCCCATCAACACACAGCATCTTCCTAGAGTTGTTGACTCTATGCAGACCGAGGTGAAGCTGAGACAGAGTGGAGGGCAGAGGGGCCTGGACCGCTCTGGGGGTCATTGCCCTGGGGAATCCTTGCTTCCCCAAGGGAGATCAGCCTGAAGGCTGAGAAGCAGAAATGGACACACGTGCATCCAGTGATCAATTTATTAGTTGATAAAGAGGGTTGTCTTTCTCAGTACCTGGATCACAAGGAGATACCTGAAGAGCTATACGAAGTGCTCCGAAGACTCTGAGAGGAGAGGGGGATGGAGCCAACATTGGGAGCGCTGGTTCTGCATGGTTCCTTGAGGTCCCGTGTAGCCCAGTATGATGGACTGTCCTTCCTCCTCTCCAGCAAGGTCATCAAGCTTCAGTGAGGATCAGAATCACCGGGAGCCTTGTTAAAATACATTTCTCGGCACCTACCCTCCGAGCACCTGATTCTGTGAATCTGGGGTGAAACTCAAGACTGACATGTCTAACAGGCTTCCAAGTGAGGCCGATGCTGCTGGTCTCAAGATCCCACTTTGAGAACCACTGCTGTGGTGTTCTGTATGCTCTAGGGCTTCTCTCTGGTGTCTTTCTCTGCCTAGTGACTTGTACCAATTTCAAAGTATTGATACATTACATTCTCTGCCTCCCTGCCCCTACATCTGACCAACCTTCCTTCTAGGCTGCTGTTGTTGCTGAATCACTAGTCCATGTCTGACTGTTTCCAACCATGGATTGTAGCCTGCCAGGCTCCTCTGTCTGTGGGATTTCCCAAGCAAGAATACTAGAGTGGGTTACCATTTCCTTCTCCAAGGGATCTTCCTGACCCAGGAATTGAACCTGTGTCTCCTGCACTAGGAGGTGGCTTCTTCACCGTGGCTGAACCACTTGGGAAGCTGAGTTCTAGCCCAGTAATCTAGGAAGCAAAATGTTTCTCTGAATTCTGGGGGCTGCTCCAGCAAGTAAATCAAAAGTTAATCCAATCCAATCCAGTCAAACCCAATAGAGGTCATGGGAACATCTGCTGTAGACAGTTGGCCAGAAGTACAGGTAACAGCTTGGACTTGCAGCTGGTGTTTAAAGCCAAGGAGGGATTGTTGAGAGCCTCCCAGGTAATGCTAGTAATAAAGAACCCGCCTGCCAGTGCAGGAGACCTGAGAGACAAAGGTTTGCGCTCTGGGTCGGGAAGATCCCCTGGAAGAGAACATGGCAACCCACTCCAGTATTCTTGTCTGGAGAATTCCATGGACAGAGGAACCTGGTGGGCTCTGGTCCATAACGTCAGAAAGAATGGGACAAGACAGAAGTGACTTGGCACACCAGAGGGGTCGTTGGAATCTCCAATCTGTAGTTGGTTGTTCAAAAGCTCTGCTGGTAGCCTGGGCTTGCTGTTGGCATCTGAAGGTGGGGTAGGGGCAGTCCAATGGGATTGAGCCCTTAGCCCGTGAGTTCTGAGCTGTCTCAGGGTAGACAGTGTCAGAATCAAGTCACCCTGTTGGTGCAAGCGACTTGCTTGGCGGTGTGGGAAAACCACCACCCCTCGCACTCCCTGGCAGCACGCATGTTGGACTTGGGTCCAGGAATCCCGAAGAAATAGTGTTTGCTGATATGAGACTTTCATGTTCCCCCAAATGGGGCTCTGAGTTATGGATTTCATTTTAGTGCAGGTCTGCACTGAAGCAGTGTTCTGATTCTAACCTTTTCGCAGACCGCGTGTCTTTCGAAGGACTCCAAAGAGCCAAGTAACGTAGCAGTTCATAACACTGACCTTATTGTGAAAAGTGGAAAGTCGTTTTCTTTATCATTACATCAGAACTTATGGAGGGCTCTGACTTCTGCACAGTCCATCAATCATGTGAGCCAGGCAGGACTCCAGAACTTTCTGTGAACGTCTTCTACATTATTAAAAGTCATTCCTTGTGCTGAGAACTCTCCTATACATGGATTTGCATCGGTTTTTTTTTTTTTTTGGCTGTACTGGTAACAAAGATTTACTGGAACAAAGTTTGTTCCTTGATGCACATGAGCTTTCTCTAGTCGCGGCCAGCAGAGCTTCTCATTGCAGTGGCTTCTCATGTTACTGACCAGAGGCTCCAGGGCACATGTGGGCTTCAGTAGTTGAGGTTCCAGAGTATATAGAGTAGAGACTCAATAGTTGTGGCACACGGGCTTGGGTGCCCCGTGACACGTGGAATCTTCTCCAATCAGGGAGGGAACCCATGTCTCCCATACCGGGGGTAGATTCTTTACCACCGAGTCACCAGGGAAGTCTGAGAGATTTGCATGTTGACACCTAGACACGACCATTTATTTGCACATTTCCTCTGAAGTAGGAAATGGTGACCCGCTGCAGTATTCTTGCCTGCAAAATTCCATACTCTGCACTGAGGTTCACAGTCACTGGAGAAGGAAATGGCAAACCCACTCCAGTATCCTTGCCTGGAGAATCCCATGGACACAGGAGCCTGGCGGGCTACAGTCCCTGGGGTTGCAAAGCCTCGGACGTGACTGAGTGTGCAGGACCTGGACAGCAGCCTTGACTTTAGATGGTCCCATGGTGTCTTCGTAAACATCTCTGTGATGATCTTTATAAAAACAGTCTTCCCCACATTTTAGGAAAAGAAGAAACTCATTTTCTCGAGAGCTCACAATTTATGATGGAGAGGTAACCTGGGATGTGAAGTAGGGTGTTTTTTTTGACTCCATGTGGGGTATGCTTTCTATGACAATTATTTTGATTGGAATCCACAAGGTGTTCCGTATTTTTTTTTTTTTTTGACTTCCCGGGCTCTACTCTCTGGGTCTCTAAAGAGAGGACGTTGATCCTCAGTCTCTTACCTGTCAGAATTCTCCTGGATCTAGAATTTTCTTTAGCACCTGCTGTTGCCAGCATTGCTCATGGCTTGCACGGGCTCCTTAGATCCATGATAATGAGTGATGAGTGACCCGCGTGGCCAGACAGTCCCTGGCATGGTCCTTCTGGGCTTTGTGCCATTGCTGGACTTAACAACCTCCCTCCCCAGCCTTTCTGCGACTGCCCTTCTCCTCAGCCATTGCTGGGCATTTCTCAGAAGGTCTCTCATTTCACGTTGGTGCCCAAGGTGCGGCTCACCTGCAACACCATCTTGGTTCATCCCTTGAGTTACTGCTTGTGAGGCTGAGGACCATCTGTCTCCGTGGTCTTCCCTCCTAGGACTCACGCTGGATGGACTCTGTGTTGTGTCCTTCTCATCTGCTTTTGACCTTTCTGCAAGGACACTGCAAATGTTCTGGAGAGAGTTATTAGCGGTGTTGGGATTCCCTGGTGGCTTGGTGGTAAAGCATCTGCCTGCAATGCAGGAGGTGAGGGTTCGATCCCTGGGTCGAGACAATACCACGGAGGAGGCAATGGCAACCCACTCCAGTATTCTTGCCTGGAGAATCCCATGGACAGAGGAGCCTGGTGGGCTGCAGTCCAGGGGGTCACAAGGAGTCGGACATGAGTTAGCGACGAAACAACAACAGTTAGAGGCTTTAGTTTGTCAGAGGATAAAATGTTAGCAGGCAGAAGGTCTGAAAGTTAATAACGTCTCAGCCCTCTGCTCTTGAATGGATTTGACAGTTTTGAGTTGGATTCCAGGGTTGGAAAAGTCCATGAGACAGGCTTACATGTTAACTGGGGCCCTGTAACTTCTTTCCTTTGCAAAGTTCCTTGTATTATAAGACAATGACATGTCATTCACAGCTCACACATGTCTTGTGTTCAGCAAGAAGAGGGATTGCATGACCCTCAAAGGTCTTCTCTGACTTGTAATTCTACTGGGAGCATCTGACTCAGAATCCTGCAGTTTCTAAACATTTCGAGTGGGTGTTTGGAGTCATGGTTGGGGTTCCTTTCCTTGTCCTGTTTGTACTTAGAGCACAGGCTTGGTGCTAGTGTACGACAGATCTTAACACTTTGAAGACAGAGATGGACAGAGATGCTCACTGATGCAAGGTGACCGTTAGCAATTTTTGAAAATAATTCTATTTATGTGTTTATTGGTCATGCCGGGTCTGCATGGGGCTTTGCTTTGGTTGTGGAGAGCTGGGGCTCCTCTCTAGTCATGGTGTGTGAGCTTCTCATTGCGGTGGCTTCTCACTGCGGTGCCCCACAGGGCTCTAAAGCATTTGGACTTCAGCAGTTGCAGCAGAGACTCAGTAGTTTCTGCCCCCGGTCTCTAGAGCAGACCCTCAATAGTTGTGGCACACGGACTTAGCTATTCAAGGGCATGTGGGGTCTTCCCCACCCAGGGAAAGAACCCAAGTCTCCTGCACAGACAAGCAGATTCTTAACCACCAGACCACCAGGGAAGCCATCAGACACAAAACTTCAGGTCCACAAGCTCATTGAACAAGTGGCAGAAATGCCCCAAACCTATACCTCTGCCTGTGACTTTCAAGAGACAGAAAATGAAAGATTAAAAAAAAAAAAAAAAGAAAGCCTGGAAAAAGTCAAAAGTGAAAAAAGTGTTAGTCACTCAGTCGTGTCCGACTCTTTGCGACCCCATGAACTGTAGCCGGCCAGGCTCCTCTGCCCATGGAATTCTCCAGGCAAGAATACTGGTGTGTGTAGCCATGCCCTTCTCCAGGGGATCTTCCCGACCCAGGGATTGAACCTGGGTCTCCTGCATTGCAGGCAGATTCTTTACCGTCTGAGCCACCAGGAAAGCCCACCTGGTAGTAATTTTGAAGAGAGTCCTGGAATCCCATTTGATTTACCTTGCAAACTGTGCAGAGTCAGCATTCTAAGAGCCTTCAGTTAGCTTTGATACAGTAAAAAAAAAAAAAAAATTGGTTTTCAATTGCTTACAGATAACAGCAGCTTCTGTACACTACCCTTCCCAGGCAGGACAAGATTAAATCCCGCTGTAGCTCAGAAATCTAGTGAAGTCATTGCTTTAGTAGCTGACTATGTCCCTTTAGTTTTTGCTAGGAGGTCTCCTAATTTCCTGTTTTGTTCACCTATAAAACAGCCTGCAATAAAAACATAAGAGCAACAATAATTAAGGAAAGAAAAGACCCAGGAGGACTTCTAGACATTACTAGTCTTCTAATGCTGCCTAAAGTGTATTTTTGTTATTGTCGTTTAGGTGCTCAGTGGTGTCAGACTCTTTGCGACCCCATGGACTGCAGCACGTCAGGCTTCCCTCTCTTTCACCATCTCCCAGAACTTGTTCAAACTCATGTCCGTCGAGTTGATGATGCCATCCAGCTGTCTCATCTTCTGTCGCCCCCTTCACCTGCTGACCTCAATTTTTAGCGAGTTGCGAATATCCACATCACTGTCTTTCCAAGAGAAAGGTAGTGAAAGATGTAATTAACAGTTGCGGAAAGTTATGTTTCTAAATTGCTGTTCCACATTGCTCTTGCATTTTTTTCTCCTTTGATCATGGTTTGAATTCTTCACAGGGACTTTGACGTGTTTTCTTAAACAATATTTCCACTGTTCCTTTCAGTTGCTCGGTACGCAGGCTCACACAAAAGTACAGATGAACGCAGCTGCCAATAACGAGTCAAAACACATTGGAACAACAATATGTTCTTTGGTGAATACGCTCAAGACACCACGATTCTTTTAGTTTCAGGAAAAATATGTTACCCTCCAGTGAAATTGCAGTGCCCCCTAAACTAGCTTGAGGAAGAGCTTTGTTGGGGCTTGAAATGGGGAGATGTGTCTTTCGGCGGAAGTGGTGACCTGCCTATCTCCTATTTCATATGAACTCACGTTCCTCTTCCACACCAAAGGGGCTACTCCTCCATACTGCTCTTGGATCTTCCCAGCACAGGGTTAATGCCTTCACCACCCTCATCTCCTCCGAGAAATACAGCTCATATCTACTTACCTTTGTTGAAACTGTGGCATTGGAGAAGACTCTTGAGAGTCTCTTGGACTGCAAGAAGATCCAACCAGTCCATCCTAAAGGAAATCAGTCCTGAATATTCATTGGAAGGACTGATGCTGAAGCTGAAGCTCCAATCCTTTGGTCACCTGATGCAAAGAACTGACTCATTGGAAAAGACCCTGATGCTGGGAAAGATTGGAGGCAGAAGGAGAAGGGGATGACAGAGGATGAGATGCTTGGATGGCATCACTGACTCAATGGGCATGAGTCAGGAGTTGGTAATGGACAGGGAAGCCTGGCGTGCTGGGGTCCATGGGATCACAAAGAGTTAGAACTGAGCAACTGAACTGAACTGAACTGTAGTCCCCTTCTCCTCCTGCCTTCAGACTTTCCCAGCACCAGGGTCTTTTCCAATGAGTCACTTCTTCGCATCAAGTGGCCAAAGGATTGGAGCTTCAGTTTCAGCATCAGTCCTTCCAATGAATATTTAAGACTAATTTCCTTTAGGATTGACTTGTTTGATCTCCTTGCATCCAAGGGAATCACAGGAGTCTTCTCCAACACCACAGTTCAAAAGCATCACTTCTTTGGTGCTCAGCTTCCTTTATGGTCCAACTCTAACATCAATACATGACTACTGGAAAAACCATAGCTTTGACTATACGGGCCTTTGTCAACAAAGTAATGCCTCTGCTTTTTAATATGCTATCTAGTTTGGTCATAGCTTTTCTTCCAAGGAGCAAAGTGTCTTTTAATTTCATGCCTGCCATCACCATCTGCAGTGATTTTGGAGCCCATGAAAATAAAATCTGTCTTTAATATTCAATTTCAAAGGGGTTTTAACATTTCACAATTATGCCCTGGGACCTAATATGCCCTTTACATCAGACTTTTGGGACCTTTTCTATCTTTCTTCCCTGTTTCTCCTGCTTCCTCCCTATGGCTCCTTCTCATCTCTTCTTCCCGGTCTCATCTTTCCCACCAACACTGAGACCCACACAGTTGATTCAGATTGAAGTTGGGGCCACTTTGAAGTAAGGGTTAGAAATGCAAGAGTGTGTGGCCATCCCACCTCGGAAAGAACCCTTCCAGAACTTTGAAGTCGGTGATCATTCCTACCTGAGGAATGCCACATCTCTGTGCTTTCAGCCTGGACACTTTATTCCATAGATACTTGTTTACTTTCTCTACAAGCAGGTATGGTGATGGGGGAGAAATTCCTGGAATGGGGAGGATCCACACAATTTACAAGCGAAGCAAGAACTAGAGGGCAATGTCTGAGCACGCCTGCCTTTATAGGCTGTGTTCATCACTGTTGCTTGTCTCTGCTGTGAAGGAGGAGGTGGGAAGAGAATGAGGTTTATACAGACTTTTTTTATTTTTTTTTAGGTTTCCCAGGAACAATGCTGTCGTTGTTTAATTTATGTAGCTGCTCTGTTGCTCATGCTTCCCTTACTTTGTAATACGAGTCATTAACTCAATTTTAGTTATTACCTTTAATGCTCCCTCTCAACCTCCTGAAGGTTGGATTTCTTTCCGCACAAGTCACTTATTCTGTCTTGAAATATCTTTCAGGGCTTAATGTGATTTTCGTGGAGAGGGCACGATTTATCAGAATTTTCTTCTGAGAATATACATCTGAATACCAAATGTAGTTTACATATCCACAGTCACAGCTGTGGCAAGGATGAATTCAGAATTAACACATCTTCTTGGAGGAGATTAAAGTCGGAAGACTGTTCCTTGGGATGTGCTAACAGAAGCCGGTACCTCCAATTCTGTAACTCCATGGTGGTCCCCCTTATTCCTTCGGGGAGAGTGAGTAATAGAAGTTGCATGCAGTCCTTTCCCCAGGATGGAATTTGTAAGCATATTCCTTGTTAAAATTCATAGTCAAGTGCTAATAAAAGGAATGTTTTCCCATATGGCATTGTCTAATGCTTGCTGTTCTATAAATTTTCTTTAGATGACTTTATTTACATCTATGAAAAGATTGTTAGCACGATTATTTCTTAAATAATTTACACTTGACTCTGTATACAAGCCTTCATTCAGTTTTTCATATTCTCATGCTGAATTTCTAGGATGCTGAATCTCTTCTCTATAGGAAGCAAGTTAGTCAAGCCATTTTCCGAAATCTCTACCTAGTGAAGATGAACAGTTTGTTCATCTCTATCTCTTTATTTCCTTCTTTTCAGTTCCTCATGACCTAATGACTAAAGTGTAATTTCATTTATGACTCCCTATTCCGTTCCTTTATCTATTCAGCCAGTATTCTTTAAGATCATGAGGAAGCTAGTGGTGAGAAGGAAATGCAGGCACATTCTGTATTTGAGGAAGTCTTAGGCGGTGGTGGTGGGGTGGTGATGATCATTAAGGAAAAACAATACAAATACATTTATACTTGACCACCATCTAGAGTGCTTTGCAACAGAAGTGCAGGGAGGCCCAGGGCATGTGCCACTGGGGAGCTGTCGTAGTCAGGGAGGGCTTCCTGGAAGAAGTGGCATGGACGTCGCCTTGGGGAGCAGACAAGTCCCGGATGGGAGAACAGCACTTACGGAGGTTTTCATTCCTGGACAGGATGCCAGGTGTCAGGAAATGAGGTAGAGAACGTGGCCAGACCCTGGGTTCCAGTGGTGGGGGCCACAGGGGAGGCCTGGGCGTTTGAGGGGGTAGGTTTGTGTGGTCAGATACTGTTTTCCTGTAGAATTCAGTTCACTGTGAGATAGTTGTCAAATGTAGAGTGAAATTTATGGGGAGGGGTTAATGAAAAGGTTGCTTGTTTACTGAGGATGTGAAAGTGAAGTGAAGTCGCTCAGTCGTACTGCAGCCTATCAGGCTCCTCTGTCCCTGGGATTTTCTAGGCAAGAGTGCTGGAGTGGGGTGCCATTGCTTTCTCTGTTACAGAGGATAATCTATAACAAAAGAACTTGTACTATAAACAACAAATATAAACATTGAGTTTTTTTTTTTTTTTTTCTCTTTAAGTAGATTTTGTTTTAGAGCTTCTTAGCTTCACAAAGGGAGAAGGAAATGGTAACCCACCGCAGTGTTCTTGCCTGGAGAATCCCAGGGACTGGAGCCTGGTGGGCTGCCGTCTATGGAGTCACACAGAGTCGGACACGACTGAAGCGACTTAGCAGCAGCAGCAGCAGCTTCACAAAAAAATTGAGCAGGAAATACCACGAGTTCCCATTCACCCCATGACCCCATATATGCACAGCTTCCCTCGTTACCAGCATCCCACCCTAGTGGTACATCTGCTATGCTAAGGAACCTTCACTGACACACTGTCATCACCCCTGGGCCACAATTTACATCAGGGTTCATTTTGTTATGCATTCTGTGAGTGTTGGACAAATGTCTAATGACATGTGTCCACCACAGTGTCACACAGAGTTGGTTCATTGCCCTAAAAATCCTCTTTATTCTACCTGTTCATCCCTCCCTCTCCACAACACCTGGCCACCTCTGTTCTGTTTCCTGTCTCCATAGTTTCGCCTTTCCCAGAACGTTGGAACTGGAGAAGGCAATGGCACCCCACTCCAGTCCTCTTGCCTGGAAAATCCCATGGATGGAGGAGCCTGGTGGGCTGCAGTCCATGGGGTAGCTAAGAGTCAGACACGGCTGAGCGACTTCAGTTTCACTTTTCACTTTCATGCTTTGGAGAAGGAAATGGCAACCCACTCCAGTGCTCTTGCCTGGAGAATCCCAGGGCCGGGGGAGCCTGGTGGGCTGCCGTCTATGGGGTCGCACAGAGTTGGACACGACTGGAGCGACTTAGCAGCAGCAGCAGAACGTTGCAAAGCTGGGATCATACAATGTGTAGCCTTTTCAGATTGACTTCTTTCACTTAGCAATATGTGTTTAAGTTTCCTGAGACACATTTAGAATGAATGTATAGTTGTGATGATCACGAGCAAAGACTCATTAATAAAAAAAGTGCTTTGAGGGACTTTCCTGGTGGTCCAATGGCCAAGACTCTGCGCTCCCAACGCGAGTGGCCTGAGATCCATTCCTGCTCAGGGAAATAGTTCGCACATGGGCCAAGTTAAGAGTTTGCACACTGCAATTAAAGATCTGCTTGCTATAACTAAGAACGGGTGCAGCCAAATAAATGTTAAAAATCTTTTTAATACTTTGAGCCATGAAAATGTTCAGTCTCAGGCGAAGTCTCCTGAACACCCCTCTTAGCTGCTGTTGAATATATGAAGAACTTGTGAGTGTATCGACAATACAACGGAATATCCTTGCAACGATGAATGAAATCAAGTATTTTATTTCTTAATTCCAAGGTCATAGAAAAATATTCTGGATTAAAAGGAAATTCCTAAATTTCAATCCATGCCCTCTTTTTAAAAACCCTCCATTTACCACGAAAAGAAAATCGATTGAGTCACAGCTAATGATATTGTGGTTTCAAAGGGCTGGTTTGTTGAGCTTCGGTCTGTGCTGGGCTGTCTGGAATGGTTTCAGGTCAGATGTTCCGTCTTGCTGTTGGGCAGTCATTCAATGTCACGTTCCTGAAACTGCACCCTGGTTAGTCCTTACGGGATATGCCACAACATCACCTCCCAAACAAGGGGGAATCTGTTCTAATTCTCTTTTTTTTCTCAGCAAATGACTGTATTGAGATAGCTAGTTTTCATCTGTCTTTATCCTTCCCTTGTGGGTCGTCTTTGAGTGAAGTGTTTTCTTTACTTGAAGCTTTTGAAGAATTTTTATTTTTTTTCTTGAAGGGAAAAATCAAAAGGCTAGAAATGAAGCGACTTTGAAAATATCATTGAAATAGTGTCTGCGTGCAGCTGACCGAATTTACATAAACTCTTTGAAAGTTGGACTGACTGGCATTCATGTTTGATCTCGTTAAACCAATAAAATACGGATGTAATCTTTCTATAATTACCAAAGCCCCACTGTCTGATGCTACCTGGAGGTTAAAGTGATGATTCTAGAGGCAACTATCTTTCATGCCTAATGTACTTTGGCTCTTTATTTTTGCTGGCTTTCAGCCAGAGTGAGACTTTATTGCAGATACTGTATTTTATTTTTTTGTTGTCAACTGGCTTAACTGGTGAAGGCTATTGTAATCCGGCTAAAAACTCCCCCCTGGGCGGGTTGTTGAAATGCTCTGGGTTTTTATATTTTTCCATTGCTCCTCTGCTCAGAAAGCATTCCAGGTAAGCTGCCTAGGTGGATGGTGGGGTGTTCATGCACACCTGGCCTAAACACAGTGGCTGGAGCTAATCAGGGGTTTACAGACATCCGCCATGCCATTAGGCAGGGTTCTTAGAAGTTCTTTGTAGAGATAAATTGTGTGGAAGATGCTGATTGATAAAACCAAAAGCATAGGGCAGCTGCAAAACCTTGTCATGGGTGGGGTGGAGGGGGGGCGCAATTGTTTTAAAGAAAACAGGAAACTCAAAACCCCAAAAGGAAATAGAGACACTTTGGGTGGGGAAATGTGTGTGCGTGTGTGTAGAAAATTTCTACGTGGAGAAAACTCCATGAGTAAATTCAAAAGACAAACAATGTACTGGAAACCTTTTATTTAAAGCAGTAAATAACAGGCAAATTATTACTAAGTCTAATGGGTACTAATAGCTGCTGCAGTATCTAAGAAGAGGGTGGACTCTCCAAAATAGAAATGGTAAAATGCAGAGACAGTTCACCGTAGAGGAAATACAAATGGCCAATCAAAGGCAATTAAAAACTCAGGGAAGAGCTGACTCATTGGAAAAGACCCTGATGCTGGGCAAGATTGAGGGCAGGAGGAGAAGGGGACGACGGAGGATGAGATGGTTGGATGGCATCACTGACTCGATGGACATGAGTTTGAGTAAACTCTGGGAGTTGGTGATGGACAGGGAGGCCTGGCGTGCTGCAGTCCATGGGGTCACAAAGACTCAGACACGACTGAGCGACTGAACTGAACTGAACTGAAGGGAAGAAAACATGGTACTTCTCACCCCGAACTGACCCATCTCAGTACCCCAAACCCCTCACCCTCTGAGCCTCACTAATAAGATGAAACCAGTTAGCATAGGATGCGCGTTATACACAGGAGCTGGGAGTTTGACAGTTCAGGATTACTCTTCCACTTCTCAGAACAAAAATAATGGCGAACATAGTAAAATTTATAATCACAATCATCTTTTTTTTTTAAAAAAACATCTAACTCTGTGCCAACCATTTTGCTAAACACTTTACGTGGATTATCTTTTTAATCTTCCCCAGCAAGCTATGACATCCTATCTTTTGTAATAAAAAGTTAACGATTATAATCATAATAAACCTTTCATGCCTGCTTGCTGTTGCCCCCAATATTTCTTTCTAAGGACAGCTTTTCATTTTTTGTGATTAATGGGAAATTTGGCCTCAAATGAAAGTGCTTCGGTGGAGGAAATGCGTTGGTATTAAATCCCAGGAAAATGTCAATGACAGATGGGCTCAGTGGCTGTCGGGATAGGGTGTGCAGGCCAACGGGACCGGCAGCAATGTGTGTTTCAGGCTCGGGCTGGCAGTCGTGTTTGCTTTGCCAGGCGGCTGAAGGCACCCTTCCCTGGATTCATCTGTTGTTGAGGTTTGACCATTTTACCTCCAAAGTGAACAGAAGGATTCTAACCAAGCTGTGCCATGAACGGAGCTTCTCACAGCTCTAATCTATGTTGTTGTTATTATTATTTTTTTTAATCCTCAGACATATACTAAGTGAAAAGTGTCCTTTCCAGTAATTTGCAACCTGCTCCACTTCCTGCGTGTTCACCCCATCTCCTCTCCTATTCCCTGCTCCAGCCGCCCCACCTGATCTGATATTCTCTGAGCTTACAATGTTGGGAACTCTCTGGTCCGATTCCTACGCTCCTTGTGGTTTATACATCTGGAGATTTCATTCACAGCCGCTCTCAGTCTCTCTGTGTGTCTCCCTCGCTTTTCTTCACCATGACACTCATAGCTGAGTTTCACCACTGGCTGCAGGATGTGTGTGTGTGTATATATATACATAAATATATACATATATCATTTGCTCTCTTTGACTCCCAGTCCCTTCATTGTAAAACGGGCAGAGGAAGCTTGTGTGGCCCGTGGATTGATCATGTACGTGACTCTGACATAACCAGAGCAAATGCTTGTACTGTCTCAATCATGATATTATCGATAATACTCAGGTCAGTGGCATATGACCCCGCTGGTAATATTTTTGTCAGTCCATCACTGGGGGCAGGGAGCAGTTGCCATGCCTGCTTCTGCAGCCCTGGGCACCCTTGCAATTGGCCTAAGAAGCTGGTCCAGTTGCCAATGTGAAGGTTTCAACGGAGTGTGAAAAGGAAGCACTGTCTCCAGGACCACACTCCCATTGAGGAGCTTAAGACTCAGGGCAGGGAAGAGAGATCCTAGAGCAGGAGGGTGTGTGATGCATCTCTCAAGAGCAGAGGCAGAGCTGCAGAGGGCCTGCCCGTGTGTCCAGGAGAAAGAAGACCAGGAGGGGAAGCTGGTGGAAGCCGGTCCCAGGTCAGGGATCCCAGGGCAAGGGGCAGGACGTGCTGACCTGACTCAGGGAGGCAGAAGGCCTTCAGACCACACTGTTGTCATGGAGTCGCTCAGTCGTGTCTGACTCTTTGCAACCCCATGGACCGTAGCCCCGCCAGGCTCTTCCGTCCGTGGGATTTCCCAGGCGAGAATACTGGACTGGGTTGCCATTCCCTTCTCCAGGGGATCTTCCTGACCTAGGGATCAAACCCAAGTCTTCCACATTGTAGGTGGATTCTTAACCAGCTGAGCCACAAAGGAAGCCCAAGAATACTGGAGTGGGTAGCCTTTCCCATCTCCAGGGGATCTTCCCAACCCAGGGTCTCCTGCACTGGCAGGAAGATTCTTGTCTATCTGAGCCACCAGGGAAGGCCCCCTCAGACCATGACCCTGTTGAAGGAGGTGGTCAAGATCTGGCCTTGACCTAGTCTCCAAGGTTGGGAGTCCATTCGCTTTAGCCCTGTGTCTCTTTGGAAGGAACCTCACTGGTTCCCATATCTGGGGCATGAGCGCAGGGCATTCAAGTTGGAGTCAGGCTGTGGTCTGCCAGACCTGGTCCTTGGAAGTCCTAGCAGGACCCAACCCCACATGGGACAGGTGACAAACACCCTTCCCGGACAGGACGACGACGAGAGAAGTTCTCCCGATGCCCCAGACCCTGCCCCCAGCGATGCCATAACAACATACTTCTCAGCGTTTGGCCCCTGCTTCTTGTTGCTGTTGTTAACCCTCTTTATGGGCCTCCCAGGTGGCTCAGTGATAAGGAACCCATCTGTCAATGCTGGAGATGCAGGTTCGATCCCTGTATCTCCAGCAAGATGTCGTGGAGACGGGAATGGCTACCCGACTCCAGTATTCTTGCCTGGGAAATCTCACAGAGAGAGGAGCCTGGCGGGCTATAGTCCCTGGGCTCGCAAAGACTCAGACATGACTGAGACATGTCCGAACACAGCACAGCCGGCTTGTGACCAATACCTTGGTCTGCCTAAAGCCCTTGTGAACATTGTCATCAGTTTTTATGAAACACCAGGTTTTCCCATAATGGCCTCTTTCTCGAACACATTATTGCCAGTAATTAAACCGTGTCCACTGTTTGTCCAGCTTTGGCCCCCACCCAGTCTATTAAATTCTTATTTCTCTGATATCAAGCCTACAAAAGACCATGCCTGACCTCAGTCCAGGCTGTTCATACACAGCTCCAGCCCTTATTGATGGATCGGTAGGCATTGATAATGTAGGGAGATATCAGTGCCCACTGAGGATGGGTGCAGCTCAGCGAGGGGGTAAGGAGGTTAATACCAGATTATCTAAAATTGTTAGGGGCATTCAGCAGTTTGGGAGAGTTAAGCTTGTAAAGGAAAAGGAAATGGCAACCCATTCTGGTATTCTAGCTCCTCCCATGGACGGAGGAGCTTGGTGGGGCTACAGTCCACGGGTCGCAAAGAGTCGGACACGACTGAGCGACTTCACTTTCACTTTCAAGCTTGTAAAGGAGACTCGAGTTAGTACGACGGAGACACTTAATGGGGAGAGCTTTCCTGCAGGACTGAGATCTTTTAGCCACATGATTTTTAGGTAGAAGAGGGACATTTCTAATCCTAAACAGTTGAGATCCACCCAGTGATTTTGAGAATCCTGCATTAGGGAGATACGTTACTATGAATGGAAGAGCAGATATCCATACAATAGAATCTGATAGTAAGAAAAGGATGGATGAAGTATTTGACAGTGGGGATGAAGCAAAAAGACTGCTGCTCAGTTGCTAAGTTGTGTCCGACTGTTCGCTCCCTCATGGACTGCAGAATGCCAGGCTTCTCTGTCCTCTACTATTTCTCCTGGAGCTTTCTCAAACTCATGTTCACTGAGTTGGTGATGCCATCTCATCCTCTGTCACCCACTTCTCCTTCTGCCTTTAATCTTTCCCAGCATCAGGGTCTTTTCTAATGAGTCAGCTCTTTGCATCAAGTATTGGAGCTTCAGCTTCAGTCCTTCCAGTGAATATTCACGATGGATTTCCTTTAGGATGGTCTGGTTTGATCTCCTTGCTGTCCAAGCGACTCTCAAGAGCATAATGTAAACCATGATGAAGTGAAATGATCCAGACACAGAAGACTACGTATGTTCTGATTCCATTACATGAAGTGTCCAGAGTAAGGAAATTTCTAGAGAAAGAATGGATGTTAGTGGTTGTCAGAGTCTGAGAAGAGGGATTGCAAAATGCACAGCTTTGTGTCAAAAAGTCCAACAATTCGTGATGATGGTGGCACTGCCTTTCTACTAAAAACCACTGAATTATACAGTTTAAATGAGCGATTTTTGCATATGTGAATTATATATCAGTAAGTTTTTAAAAGAATATTTTTCAAAAGGTATATTATTGGTTCAGTGTTCTTTTGAGTGCAAACAAAGGTGATACTATTCTATTCACTATGATATTCTTAAAATTAAAAGTTTAGGCATTCAGCCATAGGTAATGGGCTACTTTAATCTCGTAGCTAACTTTGAACTTCAGAGCACAGGAAGTCACAGCGTCTTAATTACCAGGTGACCATTTCCATTAGCTCTCCCAACCTATCCCAGCCTAGCACAGTCTGATGTAAACCATCATAATCCAACCAACATTTTAGTCATGTACGAGGACAAGTTTCAAACAGAACTTCAGAATCTAAGGATAATAAATCCTAGTCCTACAGAACTGTAATTCTGAAAAGATACATGCACCCTTATGTTCATGGTGTCACTATTTATAATAGCCAAGGTATGGAAGCAGCAGTGTAAATATCCATCAACAGATGAGTGGGTAAAGAAAATTATATATACAATAAAATACTAGTCAGCCACAGAAAACAATGAGATAATGCCATTGGCAGCAACATGGATGGATACAGAGATCATCATATAAGTGAAATAAGTCAGACAGAAAAAGATCAATACCATACGCTGTCACTTACACGTAGAATCTAAAATACGACATGAATGAACTTATCTACGAAGCGGAAAGAGACTCAGACGTAGAGGACAGACTGATGGTTGTCAAAGGAGTGGGGTGGTGGAGAGGGACGAATTGGGAGTTTGGGGTTAGCTGATGGAAACATGCCTATATATATAGGATGGATAAACAAGGTTCTACTGTAGAGCACAGGGAACTATACTCAATCAGTTCAGTTCAGTTGCTCAGTTGTGTCCGACTCTTTGCAACCCCATGGACTGCAGAATGCCAGGCCTCCCTGTCCATCACCAACTCCCCGAGCTTACTCAAACTCATGTCTGTTGAGTCGGTGATGCCATCCAACCATCTCATCCTCTGTCCTCCCCTTCTCCTCCTGCCTTCAGTCTTTCCCAGCATCAGGGTCTTTTCCAGTGAGTCAGTTCTTTGCATCAGATGGCCAAAGGATTGGAGTTTCAGCTTCAGCATCAGTCCTCATTCACTCAATATCCTCTGAGAAAGCATAATGGAAAAGAATATGAAAAAATGTGTGTGTGTGTATATATATATATATATATGTATGTATGTATGTATGTATAACAAAGCCACTCTGTACAGCAGAAATTAACACAACATTATAAATCAGCTATACTTCAATAAAATAAATTTGAACTTGAATAAATCCTAATCCTGGCATTTGGTGTGTTTGAGTGGTTTGCGCGTATCCCCTCACTTAGTTATACCACTGACCACATGCAAGAGCTAATGTCTTTATGCTTTATAGACGGATGAACTGAGGGACAGACAAGTCCCTTGTCCAGAGTCACAGATCCAGAGAAGGGGGAAAGAGAGAGAGAGAGAGAGAGAGAGAACGTTTTTCCCATGGGATCTGACCTCCAGGATCAAACTCTTCTTACTGCTTAGTTGAAATTGAAAAGCCTCCAGGAAGACACCTCTGCGGGTCATTTTCCTACTGGTCTGTATTTGATCACTCAGCACACCCCTGAGAGGTGGCTTACACACTTTTCCTTCCCAAAACAGCTTGAAATTCTTCATTATTTTATATGTATTTGTATCATGAAGTCAAGGGCAAAACACGATTTCCATTAGAAACCCACTTTTCTGTTTTAGGAAGAAAGACATAGCAGGGTGGCAAGTTGGTCTTTCATTAGGGCTGATATTTTTAAATTATATTAAAGCACACAGGTATATGCAGTTTTCAAATAGAAAAGTATCTAATGAGTCAATGTTTCTTTTTTCGTTTTGCAGAACAATGGTTCCCTGGTTTGGTGCCAGAATCACAAGCAATGTTCAAAGGTATGTTCCCTACAACTGTATCAGTATTCTTATTTTTTAATTAATTTTGGGAAAAGTGTAGAGTCACAGGAAGCCACAAAGCTAGTAGAGAGAAATCACATGTACTGTTCACCCTCTTTCCACCAACGTTTATACCTTATATATTCGTAGCACATTATTACAAGCAGAAAATCATCATTGGTACAAGGGATGTATTAATATAGTTTTGTAATGTTTTTATCACTTGTATAGATTCCGTTAATGTAGTCACTGCTGCAATCAAGATGTATGTATCAGTATTTCTATATATTACCTTATTTCCTCTCCATTCTCTAGTTATTTTGGTCAAAAATGTTTTTAAGGAGAAAATATATTCTGATTCCACCAGCAGACTTAATGCATTCGACTTACAGCTAAGTTATTTTGTAGGCATTTACTTTGTGTGCAGGAACTGCTCATTAAGTATTCGATTCTTTAAGTAAGCAGTCTCTTTTCTGAGTATTTCTTGTTGCACACCCATGTTCTAAATTTCACATTATTCTCATTCATATGTTTGATGGCATAAATTTCTCAGTCCCAAAACATCATAGGCTATAAGAATCTGTATGTGTGTATATATGTAATATACATGTAGGTATATGCTTCAGCTCTAGTCTGAAAGCTGGCTTTATATTCAGATAGTATAAGTGAATACAGTTGAAACCTGCTGTACATATTGGAGTGCTTTGCGATCGTAGTAGAGTTTGCTGAAATTTCTTTCATGGGCGCTACTATTAGACTGAAAATTAAAGCATTCTTTTATTTTACAGTCATAATTGTATAATCGTGTGAATGTGAAATAATTTGGTGAAAGCAAGCTTTGCTTACCTCTGACTCTCTAGATTCTGCACAGAAATGGAATGTCTGGTTTACAATCCTTTTCCTTTTTATATAGTATCATAAACATTGGCCCTGATAAGACATTTTCTGGTATCTGTTATATTAATTGTTCTCCAACTAGTGTTGAATTTATTTATGTCATCATTACAGAAAAAGATTGTGTGTGTGTGTAAGAAAATATGGCTACGCGACTAAATTTCATAAGTAGTTTTTTTTTTTTCCAGTTTTGTTGGTTGGGTATTCAGTTCAGTTCAGTCGCTCAGTCATGTCCGACTGTTTGCAAACCCATGAATTGCAGCATGCCAGGCCTCCCTGTCCATCACCAACTCCCAGAGTTCAGTCAGACTCACGTCCATTGAGTCGGTGATGCCATCCAGCCATCTAATCCTCTGTCGCCCCCTTCTCCTCCTGCCCCCAATCCCTCCCAGCATCAGGGTCTTTTCCAATGAGTCAACTCTTCGCATGAGGTGGCCAAAGTACTGGAGTTTCAGCCTCAGCATCAGTCCTTCCAATGAATATCCAGGACTGGTCTCCTTTAGGATGGACTGGTTGAATCTCCCTGCAGTCCAAGGGACTCTCAAGAGTCTTCTCCAACACCACAGTTCAAAAGCATCAATTCTTCAGTGCTCAGCTTTCTTCACAGTCCAACTCTCACATCCATACATGACCACTGGAAAAACCATAGCCTTGACTAGACGGACCTTTGTTGGCAAAATAATATCTCTGCTTTTTAATATGCTGTCTAGGTTGGTCATAACTTTTCTTCACATGATGGTAATTTTTTGTATCATTTGTACTTGGCACCCCTTTTATTCTTACCCCATCAAGAGATTAATTCTTTTTTATACATTTGAAATTTCAATGGGAGAGATTCATTTGAACTGCTTCTAAAATACCCTAATTAAAGAACATTGCAACTCTGGGGAATACAGATCGTTGAACCATATTTCATAATTGAATGATCAAGGCTGACACGAGAGACTGAATTTCACAAGAACAGAAATCAATTCCTTTTGTCTGAAAGCAAAAAGGAATCAATAGGTCACGGCTAATTCCAGCAGAACCTTTGGACTATATTACAAAGCTGACATAGATTTCAGGGTTGTCTTGAGTCTGAATCTGCGGGGATGAACCTTACATGTTAATCAAAGTTTTTCTCCTTTGAATATTATCGTCCCTGGGTACATTCGCAGATGGTTTGCATTTCTTTTGAGACTGTGAAGCACTGTGTAAGCTTTTCCTCTTGATCTTCTGGTTAATGAAGTGAAGGGTAAGCGATGGTAACTCCATTTTACACGTGGGGAAAATCAAGCACAAACATATTGGATAACGGTCCTGAAATAACTCAGCAAATCGGGGGTGGTGGTTGTTTAGTCACCAAGTCGTGCCTGACTCTTTGTCATCCGATGGACGGTGGCCAGCCAGGATTCTCTGTCCATTGGACTTCCCAGGCAAGCACGTTGATAGAGGCAACTCAAGTTGGGAATGCTGTCTCCGTTGTGGTCTTGAATAAAGATCTACAACTTTAAAAACCGTTTTGAACAAATATTGGGACAGAGGAGTTAAAAAAAAAAAAAACCAAGTCAAAAAGTTATGCTGATGAGATAACTGAGTGTATGTTAAAAGATAAAGTTTACATAATATTTCATAGAAAGTTGTTGTTCAGTGGCTAAGTCGTGTCCGAGTCTTAGCGATCCCATGGACTGCAGCACGCCAGGCTTCCCTGTCCTTCACTATCTCCCCAAGTTTGCTCAAACTCATGTCCATTGGGCCAGTGATGCCATCCAACCATCTCATCCTCTGTCGCCCCCTTCTCCTCCTGCCCTCAGTCTTTCCCAGCATCAGGGTCTTTTCAAATGAGTCGACTCTTCATATCAGTTGGACAAAGCATTGGAGCTTTGGCTTCAGCATCAGTCCTTCCAGTGAATATTCAGGACTGATCTCCTTTAGCATGGACTGGTTGGATCTCCTTGCAGTCCAAGGGACCCTCAAGAGTCTTCTCCAGCACCATAGTTCAAAAGCATCAGTTCTTTGGTGCTCAGACTTCTTTATGGTCCAACTCTCACATCCACACATGACCACTGGAAAAACCATAGCTTTGTCTATACAGACCTTTGTTGGCAAAGGGATGTCTCTCCTTTTTGTACACAGTTTCTAATTAGTTCTGGTTGCATCTGCAAAGTTGGTCACCATCAGGATCTTTCCAGAACATGGGTTCTTCCTCCCATCCAGTTGCCAGCCTTGTCCAGCCTGCCAGCATCTCTTGTCTGGACCAGTCTATGAGCATGCTCTCGGGTCTGCCAGATTCTACTGTGTGTATGTGGGTGCTGGAAAGACGCTTTACACATGTAATCTGAATCATACTGCCATTTGCATCACACCCTTTAATATCTAAGCATCTCCTTCAGTGTAAACACTATTTCATCTGCCTGTGGTCTCTCTCCACTTCCTCCTGTGTTCAGCCACATCAATCTGTCTTTTCCCTCCTCCCAGAAAGCTTTTCCCAAAGACACCCAGCTCACCGTGTACCACCGCCCTCCAACCCGCATTCACATCTCAGCAAAAATGCCACCTCCTCAGCCTTGCCCTCCCGTGTCACCTCCCACACCTTTACAGTATCCTCGGCCGTATTACACCCTTGTCATTTTATATACCTGTTTCTTTGTCTCTGCGATTATGTCTCCTTCACCAGAAAATGAGCTTCAGGCAGCCATTGATTGTGTCCTGCTTTGTTCATTATGGGATCTTGAAGCCTAGAACCGTGTTTGGGTAAGGAGTTGTTGCTTACCGAGCATTTGTCTTTTTGTTTTGTTTTTTTTTCAACTTTTTATCTTGTATTGGGGTATAGCTGATTAACAAACAATGTTGTGATAGTTTCAGGTGAACAGTGAAGTGATTCAGCCATACGTATACATGCATCCATTCTCCCACAAACTCCCCTCCCATCCAGGCTGCCACGTGACATTGAGCAGAGTTCCCTGGGCTGTCCAGCAGGTCTTTGCTGGTTCTCCATGTTAAATACAGCAGTGTGTCCATGTCCATCCCAGACTCCCTGACTATCCCTTCCCCCATTCTTCCCCCTGGGAACCATAAGGTTATTACAGAGGATTGAGCAGAGTT
>NW_024070207.1:125878274-126029308 GCF_014754425.2 Oryx dammah
ACTCCCTGACTATCCCTTCCCCCATCCTTCCCCCTGGGAACCATAAGCTTATTACAGAGGATTGAGCAGAGTTCCCTGTGCTGGACAGCAGGTCCTTGCTGGTTCTCCATGTTACATATAGCAGAGTACATGTCCATCCCAGACTCCCTGACTTGTCCTCTCCCTGGCAACCATAAGTTTGCTTTCTAGGTCTGTTTGTCTCTTTCTGTTCTGTGAGTAGTTCATTTGTATCATTTTCTTTGTAGATTCTACATATAAAGTAGGTCATACTGTATTTTTCCGTCTCCATCCGACTTAGTTTCACTTAGCGTGACAATGTCTAGGTCCATAGATGTTGCTGCGGATGGCATGATTTCCTTCTTTGGAATGGCGAGTAATCCTCTACTTTATATATGTGCCACAGCTTCTATAGCTTTTCTTCTGTTGGTGTCCGTTTGAGTTGTTTCCATGTCTTTGCTGTTGTGAATAGTGTTGCACTGAACACTGGGGTGTGCGTATCCTCTTAAGTCAGGTTTTCCTCTGGATATATGCCCAGGAGTGGGATTTCAGGGTCATGTGCGTACGCTAAGTTGCTTCCGTCATGTCTGACCCTTTGCGACTCCATGGACTGTAGCCCTCCAGGCTCCTCCGTCCATGGCATTTTCCAGGCAGGGATACTGGAGTGGGTTGCCATTTCATTCTCCAGGGGGCAGGGCCATAGCTCTATTTTTAGTTTTTTTAAGGAGCCTCCGTACTGTTCTCCAGAGTGGCTGTACCAATTAACATCCCCACCAACAGTGCGGGAGGGGTCCCTTCTCCCCACACCTTCTCCATCATTTACTGTTTGTGGATATATTTTATGATAGCCATTCTGGCTGGTGCTCATTAAGTGATTTGTGAATGATCCATGAATGAAATGTATACATTACATTTTCTTCCTCCTCCAAAGTACATTCTTACTGTACTACCTTCAGGGAAAAAAAGGTTATATAATCCTTTTTGTACCTGAGTACCGTAGCATGATCATTTATTCAGTTTAGTCCAGTTGCTCAGTCATGTCTGACTCTGTGCGACCTTATGGACTGCAGCACACCAGGCTTCCCTGTCCATCACCAACTCCCGGAGCTCGCTTAGACTCATGTCCATCGAGTCAGTGATGCCATCTAACCATCGCATCCTCTGTCGTCCCCTTCTCCTCCCACCTTCAGTCTTTCCCAGCATCCGAGTCTTTCCCAATAAGTCAGCTCCTTGCATCAGGTGGCCAAAGCATTGGAGTTTCAGCTTCAGCATCAGCCCTTCCAATGAATATTCACGACTGATCTCCTTTAGGATGAGCTGGTTGGATCTCCTTGCAGCCCAAGGGACTCTCAGGAGTCTTCTGCAACACCACAGTTCAAAAGCATCAGCTATTCGGCACTCAGCTTTCTTTATGGTTCAACTCTGACATCCATACATGACCACCAGAAAAACGTTAGCTTTGACTGTACAGACCTTTGTCAGTAATGTCTCTGCTTTTTATTTTTTTAATATGCTGTCTAGGTTTGTCATAGCTTTTCTTCCAAAGAGTAAGTGCCTTCTAATTTCATGGCTGCAGTCACCATCGGCAGTGACTTTGGAGCCCAAGAAAATAAAGTCTCTCACTGTTTCTATTGTTTCCCCATCTATTTGCCATGAAGTGATGGGACTGGATTCCATGATCTTTATGTTTTGAATGTTGAGTTTTAAGCCAGCTTTTTCACTCTCTTTCACTTTCATCAAGAGGCTCTTTAGTTCCTCTTCACTTTCTGCCATAAGGGTGGTGTCATCTGCATATCTGAGGTTATTGATCTTTCTCTTTCTCTCTGCAGTCATGATTCCAGCTTGTGCTTCATCCACCCCGACATTTTGCCTGATGTACTCTACCTATAAGTTAAATAAGCAGGGTGACGTTATACAGCCTTGACGTACTCCTTTCCCAATTTGGAACCAGTCTCTTGTTCCATGTCTGCTTCTAACTGTTGCTTCTTGACCTGCATACAGATTTCTCAGGAGGCAGGTGATTAATTATTTCCTAATTAATAATAAATAAAGATCATTTATTATTAATTAGGAAAATTTTCCTCCTTTAATGAAGTCAGGGTTCATTAGCAGCTTTCAGCTCCCTGGTAAATTAGAACAGTGACTTACTGTCCAGCATAGCTTGAGGCCACTGGTTTCCCAGCTAGAGCGATTTTGCTCCCCAGGGGATGTTTGGCAATGGCGGGAGACATTTTTGGTGGTCACTGTTGGTGATGGGAAGCTACTGGTATCTAGTGGGTGGAGGTCAGGGTTTCTGACAAACGGCAACATGCAGGACTCCCTCATGGTGAGGAGTTTCCTGACTTCAATCTCAGTAGTGCCAAGAGTGGTTCAGAAACCTTTGTGCATTTTGCAAGTTATAAAAAGAATTAAGGGAGAAGGCAGGAGGAGAAGGGGACGACAGAGGATGAAATCATTGGTTGGCATCACCCATTCAATGGACATGAATTTGAGCAAGCTTCGGGAGATGGTGACGGACAGGGAAGCCTGGTGTGCTGCAGTCCATGGGGTCCCCGAGAGTCGGACATGCCTGAGCAACTGAACAACGACAAAAAGAATTGAAGAACACAGTTCTGTTCTCAGAAGTTTTACTTTATAACTTGAAGGGAAATAAACACATGATTTACTGACCATGTGGTATGCACCTAGCACCTTTCAGAGGCCTATTATACTCTTAGGAATTCTGATTCTCATCATATACAGTTTCTGTAGAGGATCTGATAGTAAATATTTTCATCTTTGTGGCCCTTCAGATCTCGGTGGCAACTACTCTTGTGGCCATTGTACCCTGAAAAAAAAGTGATAGATAGGAGATAAACAAAGGTAAGTGGCTGTTTTCCAATGAAACAGTGTGTGCAGACACTGAAATGGGAATTTCATATAACTTCCATGTCATGAAATTTTATTTTCGCCAGCCACATTTAAAAAAGTAAGAACAATTCTGTGCTCGCCAGCTGTACAAAAACAGGTGCTGAGCTGGGTTTGCCCACTTGCTGTAGTTTGCCAACCTCTCTTGTCTGCCAAGGCATTCCCATGAGCAAAAGCAAGCAAAAACAAAACAGTAAAGTAGTATTTTTCTCTCAATACAAAGACATATCTTGATGTATTGTAACTAATAAATGGACCGTTTTTAACACTTCGTGTGGAAGATTGTTGATCAGCTTTTGAGGACTCGTTGACCGTTCAGTTCAGTTCAGTTCATTCGCTCAGTTGTGTCCGACTCTTTGCAACCCCATGAATCGCAGCACTCCAGGCCTCTTTGTCCATCACCAACTCCTGGAGTTCACTCAAACTCACATGCCAGTCGTATCCAACTCTTTGCGACTCCGTGGACCGTAGCCCACCAGGATCCTCCGTCTTTGGCATTTTCCACGCAAGAATACTGGAGTGGGTTGCCAGTTTCTTCTCCAGGGGATCTTCCCGACCCGGGGATCAAACCTGGGTCTCCCACATTGCTGGCAGATTTTCTACCGTTTGAGTCATAAGGAAGCCCAAACAATATGAAGAAAATATTAAATCACAGTTAATTTTTGAACATTCAGTGATTATTAGAGCCAGTAAGAGCTGTGCATGTGTGCCTCTCTTGAAACCCCATGGACTGTAGTCTGCCAGGCTCCTTTATCCATGGGATTCTCTAGGGAGGCATATGGGAGTGGGTGGCCATGCCCTTCTCTAGGGGATCTTCCCGACCCAGGGGTCAAACCCATGTCTCTTAAATCTCCTGCACTGGCAAATGGGCTCTTTACCACTAGCGCCACCTGGGAATCCCAGTGAGACTTATTCAGTCATTTAGTGCCCAGCTCTTTGTGACCCCATGGACTGCAGCACACCAGGCTTCCCTGTCCTTCACTGTCTCCCGGAGTTTACTCAAACTCGTGTCCATTGAGTCGGTGATGCCATCCAACCATCTCATCCTCTGCCACAAGTAAGACTTGTGGAGGACTTCAAAAGGGGCAAAATGAAAGGTGGCTGGATGCTCTCCATCTCGTATTCTTCATATCTTTGAGCTGTTTTCTTCCTCTGCAAATGGTAGGAGGCTGATAAGAATGCAGATGACTCTTGTCCGTGGAAATACAAATGGTTGTGTGCAGGGGACTGCAAACTGAAGCTTCCCCATTAACAGACCATTTTGCGCATATTTGTAAATCCACTTGCGCGATCCTTTTTGTGTATCAGTATGCTTGTATTTCTTGGATTTCTCCTTTGAACCAAATGTAAGATATTCCTGGTCCTGGCAGTATTTCATGAGTTCAGTATTTGACACTTGTTCATTTTATATTTGCACGAGAGTCATGCATTTGTAAGATAAGTATGCTTTGACCTTATGCTCTGTTACCTTTCTGAACCTTGCGCCTAAGACTGGCACTCTTGGTGACAACCACCCATCTGGGGTGCATGCGTGCTCATCCTTCTCCTTCTGGGTGTTGTAACTCTCTTGGTTGACTTTTGTTTCCCATTTGGTTGTGAGGATTTGAGTTGAAAAGCAGTAATTCGGGGCTCAATCTTGGTGTGGTGGCCTGTTGCTTTGATCTCAGTGGGAGTTCTCTTCTTATAAGGGCCATAACTCTGGATTGTTAGTGATTTTCCAGGCTTATTCTGAAGCCAAATTTGGAGGTGAGGAAGATTGGTTTTGCTCGTATGAACATCTGGACGGCTTCATTTGGCATCTGTGAAATTTATTGGATAAAGGTCAAACCCCAGAAACATAACTGAATGTGACTGTTGGAGGCTTTTGTTTTGTGTTAGATGCTTTCCATGATTTATGTGGTAATGACTGTAAGTCCACAGAGCCCCAGGAAAATACATCTTAAGGAGGAAAATGAAAACTCAGGCACCCATGGAAATGCGCTATGTCCAAATAGCCAAAGAACCAAAGTTGAACAGTTTATCTTTTGCAGTGTTGTAATATGGAACAGTTTGAAATTCCAGTTGTTCCTTATACTTCAAAACACTTGAAACCTATGGTAATACTTACTGATATTCACACAGTTTTCCCTGACTTTGTATAAATATCCACTTCAAGGACAAAGTTGATATATATCGAGCAACTCTTGTCCAATGTATTGATATCTTTTGGGAGTTTACCAAGTATTTCATAAGTGCAGTCCCCACTGACATGTCAAGAGAAGTTGTAGGTTTATGCTGCTGCAAGAGTAGAAAACTTCTCCAATGCTGTAATTAATTCCCTTTATTTTTAATATTAGTGTTATTATTTTCGTAAGTCATGGTCATGACGTTCTTCAGTTGCTAAGTCGTGTCTGACTCTTTGCAACCCCATGGACACGCTAGGTTTCCCTGTCCTTTCCGATCTCCCTAAGTTTGCTTAAACTCATGTTCACTGAGTCAATGATGCCATCCAACCATCTTATCCTCTGCCACCCCCTTGATTATAACTTCATTTTTAAGTAAATGGGATGTGATAATTTAGGAAGAGAGATATTCTATTTATTTAAACCAGTGGTGGAATTAAAATGTGTATGGAATGGATAGGAAAAGAAATCGTGAGGTGTATTAAAATTTGGCTACTGTTCTTTTGAAAAATCGGTCTGTAACGCAATATTGTGCCAGCATGAAGAATAAAAACTGTTGAATGCACATTTGTCAGACTGTCCTATAACATCAGCCAGTAAATGGCACATTCTCGAGTACCCCCAAGACTGCTGAGTGCTCGCCAAGTGATGAAGTCTCTCCTCTGGGAGACCTGAGCTCTTAGAGTTCCTGGTCTCCATGCAGTTGCAAATCACACAATCAGCAAGTCTGAGTTAGGGTTCCACGTGCTATTTTATTCTCCAGTATTGCCTCCATCCAGTATCGCCACACCAGTATGAATGAAGTGGGAGAATGTGGAGCCCATGAAATCAAAAACAGATTACAGATGGTTGTTTGCTGTTCAGTTGCAAAGTCGTGTCCGACTCTTTGCGACCACATGGACTGCAGCACTCCAGGCTTCCCTGTCCTTCAGCGTGTCCTAGAATTTGCTTAAACTCATGTCCATTGAGTCAGTGATGTCATCCAACCACCTCATCCTCTGCATCCGCTTCTGCCTTCAATCTTCCCCAGCATCAAGGATCTTTTTCCCCTGAGTGGTCTCTTTGCATCAGGTTGAGGCAGATGGTGCAGCTAAATAAATACCTAGTTTCAGAGCTTCGTGTCTGAAGTCGTAAGTGCTGAAGGCTCTTAGCAGGGTCCCTGTGAGGCCTGGCAGGTGGATTGGTGAGTTAATGGTTTTAACAACGAGAGATCTGAGGCACGCTTCCATCTGACGCAGCCTCCTGGAACGCAGGTTCAGAGCTCTAATTGGAGCCTCTAGCGTAGAAGGCAGGCTATAGCAGTGTCATTGATTTGCTTTCCCTCATGCCGTCATTCTTATGGTAAGTGTTTTCCGCCTTCACGCTGGGAACTTTTATCAAACATATTAGTGTGCTTTGGGGCATCAGTAGCCAGCAGTAGCTGGAACATTCTGAGGTTTTTTTTAGCCTAGAAACTAGCCTGTGTGCTGCAGTAACTTGTAACACTTGGCTAGTAGCGCAATCAATATTTAAGGAAAAGAACAGGTTCTTATTTGGATTCCAGTCCAGCATGTGGCGTGCGAATAGCCCGATGTGTTTCTGATTGTTCCGTATCAGTTTTTACGGCGATGAAAGACTTTCCACCTGCAGTAAACGTCAAAGCAAAGACACGGGGAAGGGAAAAAGCACCTCCGTGTAACTCGTAATCCCCACCTTTTCCGCATCTGTTCCTCGATTTCTCCTCCCATCTCACGGAAGGAGACATAAACGAAGTCTCTTATTTGGCCCATGACTGAGGAACAGTTCCTGAAAGCTGACTTGAGAAAGGGATTGCACGTGGAATGTATGAAAAACATCTCCGCCAGCATGCATTACATGGTGACGATGGTCTCCCTGATGTTTTGAAGTTGTAATGTGTTCCAGCAGAGGCTAGATCGCATCACCAACTCAATGGACATGAATTTGAGCCCAACTCTGGGAGGTGCTGGGGGACAGAGGAGCCTGGTCTGCTGCATTCCATGGGGTCACAAAGAGTCTGGACAGGATGTAGAGACTGAACAACAACGTTTGAGTTAGCCAGAAAGTGGCACTTACCCAACCAGGGGGCCGGAGATTGAACCTGTGCCCCTTGCAGTGAAAGCATGGAGCGGTAACCTGGGACCATGAAGGAAGTTCAGGGAATTTTTTAAAATTTTTATTTTGTTTTGGTATATAGCCAATTAATAATCTTGTGACAGTTTCGGGTGAACAGTGAAGGGACTCAGCCATACGTATACATGTATCCATTCTTCCCCAAATTCCCCTCCCGTCCAGGCTGCCACATTGAGCAGAGATCCCTGTGCTGGACAGTAGTAGTTCCTTGGTGTTACCAGTTTTAAATATAGCGTGTCCATCCCACACGTCCATACACATCCATCCCAAACTCCCTAACTCTCTTCCCCCTGACAACCATAAGTTCATTCTCTAAGTCTGTGAGTCTCTTTCTGTTTTGTAAGTAGGTTCTCTTGTATAATTTCTTTATAGATTCTGCATATCAGGGATGTCATAGCGTACAGGGAAATGTTATTAATGACTGGGTGCAGGAGAGGGGCTGCAGGTGTGTGATCAGCTTATGGACATTATTCTGCTTGGTTGGTGGTGAGGTAACCAAGTGGTATTTTGGGAGTCAACCTTATTGGACTTCTGGTTCTATCGGGTCTGGAATGCTTGTGGTCAACATGAAATAAAATTCCTTCCCATGGTGGGGTTTCGGTATCTGCAAAACAGCTCAAGGACACAGCTCAGAATATTATCTGTAACCCCTGAGGAGGAAACAGCCATCCTTGATTTTGTTTAATGGATAAACAGTTATTATTTTGTCTTCCTTGACTGTTTTCCTGTCTTTTTGCATTCTCTCACTTTTCAGATTAAATTTGCTTTTTGGATCTCAGGGGAAGCCTAGGAGGCTAAAGTTTTCAAAGAATCAGGAGAAAGTCAGAGGACACAGAGGAGGTCCATCTAGGGAAAGTCCCATAGGACTCTGCTTGATTCCAATATGAAGTGTATATGTGTGTTTGATGGCTGAGCTGGGGACTTGTTCTAAACTCTCTTTCAGCCTAAAATTACTGCAGCCATGGATGGGATGTTCCATTGAGCTTGTACCTTTTTGGCTTCTTCCAAGTTGGAAGAGAAAATACTATTTCCTAAGGAGGATCTTGACCAAGTACTTCCCTCACCTTCTTTGATGTGTGTGTAGGCAGAGTTAGGGTGACGTTCTTATCCCAACAATCATCCTCGTTAGGATATGTAATTTTTGCTGTGGATATCGGAGCTAACAGCACCTCTGCTGCCTGTGAAATGACAGTGATAACCCACACACCACTGCTTTGCTGGTACCTGCCAAGGGCTAGAAGCTCAAACCTTTTGTATCCTTGCAGTACAGAAAGTCATCCAGAGCACCAACATTTGTATGTGCCTCATGGATAGCTCAATTGATAAAGAATCTGCCTGCAGTGCAGGAGATCCTGGTTCGATCCCTGGGTTGGGAAGATCCCGTGGAGAAGGGAAAGGCTACCCACTCCAGTCTTCTGGCCTGGAGAATGCCATGGACTGTATAGTCCGTGGGGTCGCAAAGAGTCAAACACAACTGAACGACTCTCAGACTCTCACTCTCATGCATATAGAGCTTCCAGATGCTGTACCATCCAGGCCTTGATTACAGGACTCAGCTGTGTTCCTTCACTGTCTCGAGATTGTACTTTAATGAGTGACATTTACTGAACCCCATGTTGCTGCAATGCAAGGCATGCCATATTTTCAGAGACTGTCTCAGAAACTCAGCCATTGGGGAATACTCTGAGGAACTTGCCGACGATATCAGTCTGTTATCCCGTGCCGTTTTTAGGAGAAAACTTGGGGTGGGGGCATTCATCGAATTCACTTTGTGTGCTTAGTCAGTCAGTCATGTCCGAATCTTTGCGACCCCGTGGACTGTAGCCTGCCAGGCTCCTCTGTCCGTGGGGTTCTCCAGGCAAGAATCCCGGAGTGGATTGCCATGCCTCCTTCAGGCATGTTCATCTAATCAACAGTAATTATTCTTCCCCTAGAAACTGGTGTATATTTTAGCCCCTGGACACTGTATTTTTCCCTTAGAGTTGGCTGTTGGAAGGCTCAACGACAAATAAAATCGCTTACTTTAGCAAGGTTACTGAACTTTATCTCATGTATTTTGGGAACTAGCTTTATCACTGACTCCACTTTTTATTGTCCAGTTTTTATCTGTTTTTCTGGCTATATCCGATGGAACTTTGAAAACTGTCTCGAATGCTATTAAGAGTGAGAAAGGCAACAGATAAATCCATAAATCGTAAAATAATAACTCGAGAAATCCCACACTGTGGCTGAAACTTGCCCCCGTGCTTTGCTTAGTTTCCTGAACCATTCTGTCTACAATTTCATGGTTAATTGACATGAGATGACAAGACATCTATATTCCTACCAGACCCCCTCTCAGCCGGGTGGTGATGACTAGGGCTTCCTTCTCTGCAAAGGAGCGAAGGAGGCCACTTGTCAGCTCGGCAATGGCTGTAACTGGGCCAGAGAAAGGGGAGAATTCAGTTTGTGAAACCAGGGGGCTGCGGTAAGGGACGTGTTCTGAGTCGGCGGGGGTGGGGGGCAGTGGAATGAGGTAAGTGGAACAAAGGTGAAAAGCTTTTGTCTGTGAGCGCCTTTTGGAGCCAAAGGGGTCTGGCCCTGTCTTCACAGCTTTCAAGTCATAAATAGCAGAGGTCAAAGAATAGTCTTTAAAACCACACAATAAAGAAAGGACTTCTCTCAACTGCGTCCTTTCAGAGCGGAGCGACCAGTGTGGGTGAGTTCATTTTCCATTGGTGTGAGGGATGCATCGGCTTCAAGTGTGCACTTTGTAAGGATGGCCTGCCTTCTCTCTCCCCTCCTTCCTTGCCTCCTTCCTTTCTCCTGTTCCTTTCTTTTTTCTCTCTCTGCCTCTCTCTTTCCCTTACTTTCTTTTTCCTTTCCTTCCTTCCTTCTTTCTATTATAGTCCCAAATGTCTGTGAACTTCAAAGACAAACCTTCCCAAATCTGCCTTAGGTTATGGAAAGTCCCTCTTGAAAATTTTCGGCATAGAGACACAGGTGTGGATGAACTGGGTTAATCACCTTGTTTAGCTAAATGGAAAACCCCGCTCAAGAGACAAGTGCCGCAACCCCAGTGCATTTTTCGTTATACCAGTGGCTCCGTTCCTGTTAATGTCTCTTCGTGTTGGAAGACAGGTTGTGGGTAAGGCCGAGCTGAGAAGGAGAAGAGGGATTATAAGCCACTGCCTTATTAAACCGCGTGCATTTGAATTCACTATAGGGGACTGATTCTTTGTCAGATTCCATGTCGGGAAGGCTGTTTACGATGAGAGCCGTGGAGGCTCCCCGGCCTTGCACTGTGCAGGCAAAGGTCACTTTGAGGGTTTGGCTGCCTGCAGGTGGGGCTGGCCCAGCCTTTCGCAGACTCTTCTTCTGTGCCTTGATGGCAGCATTGTGGCGAGGGGCTGGGGTAGTCGAGCAGTTCTTCCTCAGGACACGACTGGACAGACACGGCAACTCTTCTGGCCTCCTCCTGCTAAAGACGGTGGGACTCTGGAGGGCTGTGTGCCCCCCACCCCCACCCCACCCCGGTTCTCACAGCTAAAAGGTTGAACTTGGGCAGTTGCAGATGAATGAGCTGCCTTTCCCAGGAGAAAGTGCACAATGGCCCCGGGACTATTAAGCTGTGAAGATTCATGCTCTGGCGTTTGGGGAGTGTGTGTTCAGCATCTTTTCCTTGGGGGAGGGACGGAGAGGGGAGCCGTGCGCATTTTGGCTTTTTATACATTTCACTGTATGCACATTTTCCCTTTTTGTATGAGGAAATAATGCCTGCACTAAGGCTCACCCTCCCCTCCTCCTAAATCCTTCCACAAAAAAAGATACTTATTAAGGCTGCCATTCTGAAGAACTAAATGCTTCTTTAACTTTGCTTTATCTGCTTCAATGAGCACAGTGTACGGAGCCTGGGGAATGCACATTACAGCCGCGAGCCGCCCTCCCTATTCTCTCGGGCTCTTTGGGCACAGAAGTAATCCCTTCCTATAAGCCTTTGAGAAAGCAACTCAGCTATGCAGGCTAATCAACTGTAAATCTTGGCCATCCCCAACCTGCTGCGTGTTGCTACATCGAAAAGTGTCCCGTTCCCCAGGAAAGCCTGTGGCTTTAAAGACAGACATTAATTTCAAGACCCCATGGCAGGTTTGCCACCAACGTATCGATTTGCTGTATTTTAAAGGTCTGGGATGCAGCTCCGTCCTGCACCCATCTTCTGCTTTTGTGCTTGGCATCCCACATATGTTTATTTCATCTCTTTGTCACTTGGAGACAAAAAGACAATGAACCTCCTTACAACTTTTGTTTTCCAACTAGTAATGGAGACTATTATTAGGAGACATGAACTCTGGTGGAATATTGAATTATGCACACTCGGAGGCTCTTTCCTTTGACTTCTAAGTCATTTTCTGCTCACTCCTGGGGCAGAGTTTGGGAGGGAAAAAAAAAATAACCTAGGTTGGGTGAGTCCCATCTCCAGGCTTCTGTGAGCCACTGTGCAGAAATCTTGCATGCTATGATATTAGCTGCCATCCCGTTGATAGGTTGTGTCTTGCTCAGGAGGAAGTCAAGGCTAGGCGGCCTGCATTTTCCTTACACTTGTAAGAGTTTACCGACAATGCCTTTACAGTAGTATAAATCAAGCCTTAAGATCCTTAATGTATGGAGTTGAAGGCTCTTTCTGAATCACTAGCGTCTAATGGAAATGGGACGGTGGTACATGCCCTCTGATACTTGGAAGGAAGAATGAGATCGTCATTTTTGGTCAATGAAATGTCCTTTCTTTACCTGCCTCATTCTTTCTGATATTGTTCTGTCCATATGTGCACAAACCACCGCCATATTCTTACTGAGTCCAAATTTGCTCTGCTGAGTGCAAGACAGGCCAGTAAGTTGGGAGACGAGGTGATGTAGCAAGGAATAATGGCTTTACTGGGAGAGCCAGCAGACCGAGAAGATGGCAGACTAATGTCTCAAAATGACTGTCTTATTGGAGTCTGGATGCCAGGTTCTTTTATAGAACACACAGAGACGGGAGATTAGGAAGTAAAGTTTAAAAAGCCATTGATCTTGCAAATATCTCCTGGAATGGCCAGCCTTGGGGAGAGTTGGGAAGGGGAATGTGTTAACATTCAGGGGGAGGGAAGGGTTCCCCAAGGCAGGCCTTTATGTACAGAGGTACCCTTTTAGTAAAAGCACCAGGAAGCAAAGGTTAACGTAAACAGGTTCTTCCCTGAAACAGTATTTCTCTCCAGAGGTGTGGATTCAACTCCATATCGATCAGTTCTGATTTATGGTTCTTTAAAAGCCCTTTAAGTCTCTGTGCCCCGAGTGAGACACGTTTCTTCTGCCGTGTGCATGAGAGGCTGTGAATGGCATGTGGCAAGTCTGGTCTTTGGGCCGCGGGCCTGAGGGTGTGATTTGTAAACTCTGTGACCTGGCCCAAGTTGCTTATTTGCCTTCCCCAAACCAATTCCTCTCTCTGGAATCTCCATGTTAATGAAAAACATGAGTATTCATTTAGTCATTCAGCCTAAAAACTCAAACTCCTCTTTAGGGCCACCCTCTCCTGCACCTTTTTACCCATCTTTCTGCAAAGCTCTTGAGATTCATGTCTTGAGCTAACTTGCCACCCTCTCTATTATTCACATATGAGTTGTCTCTGAAATACACTTGTCTCATGACTTCTATCTTCTCCCTGACTCTACTTTTTGTGGATCCCAACTTCTTAGAGCAGTGCTTCTCAAACATCAGCTTGCTCAAGTATCTCCTGCGGAGCTTGCTCAGATACAGTTTCCTGGGCCCCACCTCCAAAGATGCTGATTCAGTAGGTCTGGGTAGGGTTTGAGATGCTGTATTTCTAAGAGACTTCCATTGGATTCTGGTGTTGCCAGTCCAGGGTAGCTTCAAGGTTTTCACCATTAAGTTTGATGATAACTGTGGGTATTTTCTTAGATGCCTGTGTGTGTTTGTGTGTGTGTGTGTGTGTGTGTGTCCTTAGTCATATCTGACTCTTTGCAACTCCGTGGACTGTAGCCCACAAGGCTCCTCTGTCCATGGAATTTTCCAGGCAAGAATACTGGAGTGGGTTGCCCTTTCTTACCCCCCAGTTTTTCCTTACCCCCCCAGTTTTTCCTTACCCTGGGATCACATCCATGTCTTCTGCGTTGGCAGGCAGGATCTTTATCCCTGAACCACCTGAGAAAACCATTTTTGTAGATAGTCTTTATCAAGGTGAGAAAATTCACCTGTATTCCTAATTTACTGAAAGTCTTTATGATGAATGAGTGTCAGATTTTGTTAAATGATTTTTCTGCATTTATTAATATAATTGTGTTTTTCATTGTTCAGCTGTTGATATTATGAATTAACACATTTCCAACTCTTTGTGGCCCCATGAACTACACAGTCCATGGAATTCTCCAGGCCAGAATACTGCAGTGGGGAGCCTTTCCCTTCTCCAGGAGATCTTCTCAACCTAGGAATCGAACCCAGGTCTCCTGCATTGCAGGCAGATTCTTTACCAGCTGAGCCACAAGGGAAGCCCAAGAATACTGGAGTGGGTAGCCTATCCCTTCTCCAGGGGATCTTCCCAACCCAGGAATCGAACCAGGGTCTTCTGCATTGCAGGTGATTCTTTACCAACTGAGCTATCGGGGAAGCCCGATGAATTATACTAACTGATTTTTTTTGAGTGTTGAACCATCATGACATTCAGTGCTGGGATAAATTCCAGTTGGTCAAATGTGAATTCTTTTCATACATTTTTTTATTTGGTTTGCTAATATTTTCTTGAGGATTTTTGTGTGTCTGTTAATAAGAGATATTTTCTACAGCTTTCTGGTATTGTCTTTATCTGCTTTCAGTATTAGGGTAATGCTGGCCTCATAGAATGAATGAGGAAGTATTTCCCCTGCTGTTATGCTCTGAAAGACACTGTAGAGAATTAGTATGTTTAGCCGCTCAGTCGTGTCTGACTCTTTGCAACTCCATGGACTGTAACCCGTCAGGTTCCTCTGTCCGTGGGGTTCTCCAGGCAAGAATACTGGCGTGGGTTGCCATTTCCTCCTTCAAGAGGATTAGTATAATTCCTTCCTTAAATGTTTGGTAGAATTTACCAGTGAACCCATTTGGGCTTGCTGCTTTTTATTAATTATTATTTTTTTAAATTAATTAATTTATTTTTTATTTTACTTTACAATTCTGTATTGGTTTTGCCATACATTGACTTTTAACAGCATCAATGACCACTACCCACTGGATGCCAGAGGTACCCCCTCCCTTGTCAAGAAAAAATGTCTCTATACACAGCCCCCTGGAGAAGGCAATGGCAACCCACTTCAGTATTCTTGCCTGGGAAATCCCATGGACGGAGGAACCTGAAGGCTACAGTTCATGAGGTCGCTAAGAGTCGGACACGACTGAGCGACTTCACTTGCACTCTTCACTTTGATGCATTGGAGAAGGAAATGGCAGCCCACTCCAGTGTTCTTGCCTGGGGAATCCCAGGGACGGGAGCCTGGTGGGCTGCCATCTATGGGATCACACAGAGTCAGACATGACTGACTTAGCAGCTTAGCAGCAGCAGTGTGTAATTAATCCCAAACTCCTAGCTTGTCCCTCCCACCTCTTTCCCCTCTGATAACCATGTTTGTTTTCTATGTTTGTGAGTTGATTTCTCTTTAGGAAATAAATTCATTTGAATTTTTTTTAATTTCCACATATAAGTGGTAATTTGATATTTGTGTACTCTGTCTTCACTTGGAGGTTTTTTTTTTTCTGTGTGTTTGCATATAGAACCCAAGATTCTCAAGGTATGGAACCTCATTACCCTCACCCCCTTTATTATAGTTTGTTTATCCCTCTTCACTCCCTTTCCATTATTTCAACTTGAATTGTGTTATATCTGTGTGCCTGGCCCAGTGCTTATGGAGGGTCAAGCAAGATGAGGAGAAGGGTTAGGTATAAATTTCATCATCCGATCCGAATCCTTCAGTTTTGTGTTCTCAGAAGTACCTTCGGATCAGCAGAATTCTTTCACTTCGTTAACGTGTGTTGCTGGTAAGTTGACGTTTATATTACTTCTAGATTGCTCCCAAAATGTGTTGATGGTGACTTTCGCTTGATCTTCAGTCTTGACGTTCAGATCTTTCATTTGGTTAAGATTTACAGCCTGCAGACATCATCACAGAAATTAATACCATTTGCTTTTCAAAGCATCTTTCTGAACAGAGAAGGGAAAGGATTGACTTTCTTTGACTGTTGTGTAGGGCACGGTATGGGGAGTAGCCCCCCCCCCCCCCGTGTGTTGAGGCTAATGTGTAAGATTGTGGGCACAGGGGACTCACATCTGTGTCCTTGGTAACTTGAGGGAGAGAGGACAGGTGAGCTGGATGGCGAGAACCTGACTGCGAATGCATTGAAAATGTGCAAAGGAAGAGATCTGATGCTCTTTATGGGGCCCCTTCGCTTTGTAGTTTGGCCGTAAGGAAAACAATAAAGGCGGGAATCGGGGTTTTGAGAAACAGGACAATCTCTTAAAAACGAGATTCAGCTATATTCTCTTGAACGTATATGAGTAAACATTCCTCCTCACATTCTATTTAGTTTGTTTGGATATTGATCTTTGCCTGCTATATAGCTGCTAGGGGCCTAGACTAGCATATAAGGAAAACATTTCCTCTACCCTCTCAGTTTCCCCAGCTTGATATGTTGGCTAAACTTGGCAGGTATGCTAGTTTTGAGGTGCAGGGTAAAGAAAAAATGGCAGAACCTTGGGACGGTTCTTAAAACCCCCATGCAGTGTTTAACGTACACTGATCACGGGGCTTCCCAGGTGGCTCTGCAGTTGAGAATGTGCCTGCCAAATCTGCAGGAGATGCACATTTGGTCCTTGGGGAGGAGAGATCCCCTGGAGGAGGAAATGGCAACCCACTCCAGTATTCTTGCCTGGGAAATCCCATGGCCGGAGGAGCCTGGCGGGCTACGGTCCACGGGGCCGCAGAGACTTGGACACGACTGAGCAACTGAACATGCACACATATGCATAATATACTCTGCTGGAAATAACTTTTCTATCAGCTAAAATTGTGAATTATTTCACGTTATTCTACGTAACATCTTGATGTCTTAATAACGCTTTATTATCCCAGCGGTGCAGCCCGGGAAATTTCTGGCTTTGAATGTCTTCTCCCTTCCCTTGACTGTGTTTCCCAGCCAGGGAGCCTTACAGAGAAAGGCAAACGTGTGAGATTTTCATTTTAGATGAAAGATGACACGGATTCCCCCACATGTATTCTGGCTTCCCTCGTGGTTCCAATGGTAAAGAATCTGCCTGCAATGCAGGAGGCCTGGGTTTGATCCCTGGGTCGGGGAGATCCCCTGGAGAAGGGAAAGGCAACCCACTCCAGGATTCTGGCCTGGAGAATCCCATGGACAGAGGAGCCTGGTGGGCTACAGTCTACAGGGTCGCAAAGAGTCGGACACAACTGTGTCCGACTTGCCAAGCAAGACACATGTGTTTATTTGACCTTGACAACTGTTGTTGCTATTATTACAGACCACAAATTACTGGAGTTGTGTCACCCACGTAATGCAGTGGGCTCATGTGTGCTGTTTGGGAGGCCTGCTTACCTAGATGGGATTCCTCAAGCTTTGGTTTGCATCACCTGGAGGTCTTGTTCCAATGCAGATTCAGGTCCAGCAGGTCCGGCTGAGACTCAAGTCTCTGTATTTCCAGCAGGTCCTCAGGTGATGCTGCGGCTGTGGGTCTGTGGACCACAGCTCAAGTAGCAAGGCTCTAACCAATTAACTGGAAACATCACAGCCCTTGGTGGGGGTAGCACCGTATCTAGAATATCCCATTAGTGGCAAAGGTTATGACACATAGTTGGGTGAACTTTCCTCTTTACTGTGTATACCTGGTTTATCTTTTTTATTTTATTTTTTTTGCTCCTAATGGAAATGTTTCTGTTTCCTATGCCATGATTGGACTATATTTCTCCACAAACTGAAAGTAACCCAGACACGCTGAGTTCCAGGAACTTCTACTGTCATTAGAGAAGGAGATACTTGCCTAAAATAGGAATTTTAAAAATGTTTTTCTTGTGGTCAGCTGCTCGCTCATCAAGCAAATAAACTTGTTTGATGTGGTCACAAGACAAATGGGTCCCGTTCCACCCTCAGGACACGGGCAGTGGGCGGAAGTGCTCATATTCAGTCGTGTCCGACTCTCTGTGGCCCCCTGGACTGTAGGCCCCCAGGCTCCTCTGTCCATGGGATTCTCCAGGCAAGAACACTGGAGTGGGTTACCATTGCCTCCTCCAGGGGATCTTCCTGACCCAAGACTTGAACTTGGGTCTCCTGCGTTATAGGCAGATTCTTTACCATCTGAGCCATCAGGGAAGCCCCTAACTAACCTGAAGTGAAGAAAGTAAAAGTGAAACTTGCTCAGTCGTGTCTGACTGTCTGTGGCCCCCTGGACTGTAGCCCCCCAGGCTCCTCTGTCCATGGGATTCTCCAGGCAAGAATCCAGGAGGGGGTTGCCAATCCCTTCTCCAGGGGATCTTTGCAACCCAGGGATCAAACCCTAGGTCTCCTGCATTGCAGGCGTGTTCTTTACCACTGAGCCACCAGGAAACCCCCACCGGCAGGAGACAGGGAGGCACTTTCAGCAGCATATCTGCCGCGAGGAGAGTCATCTAGTGTTCTCCTCTCAGCACCAGTTCTGCGGTTCACCCCCTGGAGAGATGGGTGTTCCAGGACGTGCTTTCAGGGCTGTTTGTTTCCTGTGAGTGGAGTGTGCCCTGAGAGGCAGTGAGAGGTTTCTCTGCTGTCATCTCCCATCTCCATGCCAAGGGGACCATAGGTGCCAAGTGTGTGTGTGTGTGTGTGTGTGTGTAAGTAAGTGTGAGCCTGTGTCTGTGTGTCTGTGTATGTGAGCTTGTGTCTGTGTGTGTGTGAGTATGAGCCTGTGTGTGTAAATGTTAGCCTGTGTCTGTGTGTGTAACTGTGAATCTGTGTGTGTGTAAGTATGGGGCTCTGTCTATGTCTGTGTGTGTGTGTATAGGTGCTAGCCCATGTCTGCATGAGTGTGTGTGAGCCTGTGTCCATATGTGAGCCTGTGTCTATATGTGTGTGTAAGTGTGAGCCTATGTCTGTGTGTGTGAGCCTGTATGTGTGCCTGTGAGCCTGTGTCTGTGTGTTTGAGCCCATGTATGTGTGTGTGAGCCTGTGTCTGTGTGTGTGAACCTGTGTGTGTGTAAGTGTGAGCCTGTGTCTCTGTGTGTGAACCTGTGTGTGTGTAAGTGTGAACTTGTGTCTGTGTAAGTGTGAGCCTGTGTCTGTAAATATGTATGTGTGTAAGTGAGCCTGTGTCTCTGTGTGTGTATGTCTAAGTGTGAGCCTGTGTGTGTGTAATTGTGAGCTTGTGCATGTGTAAGTGTGAGTCTGTGTATGTGTATGAGCCTGTGTCTGTGTGTGTAATTGTGAGCTTGTGTGTGTGTGAGCCTGTGTGTAAGTGTGAACCTGTATGTGTGTGTGTGTGAACCTGTGTGTGTGCCTGTGTCTGTGTAAGTGTGAGCCTGTGTGTGTGTCTGCCTGTGTCTGTGTGTGTGTAATTGTAAACCTGTGTGTGGGTAAGTGTGACCCTCTGTGTGTGTGTGTGTGAGCCTGTGTCTGTATGTGTGATGCATAGCTGCCTCATAGCTAGGAGTGCTGCATAACCGGGCTGTTCATCTTCCCTTTTCCTTTTTTTTTTTTTTTTTTTAAATATTTACGTATGTATCCCCCCGGCTTCCTGAGGTCTCAGTGGCAGCACAGGAGATCTTGTAGCAGGCGGCTCTTTTGTTGCAACGCCCTGGCTTAGCTGCCCTGCAGCACATGGGGTATTAGTTCCCCGACCAGGAACCCATGTCCACTGCATTGGAAGGTGGGTTCTTAACCACTGGGCCACCAGGGAAGCCCCCATCTCTTCTTCTGGTTGTGATAAAAGGCACATAACGTTAACAAGTTACCGTTGTAAATCACCTTGAGGCTCACAGTCCGGTGGCATTAAGCGCCCGCTCATGGTTGTACAGCCATCACCAGCATTCATCTCCAAAACCTTCCAATCATCCCAAACCCAAACTCTGCACTCACCAAGCTCCTGACTCCTCGTTTCTCTAGCCCGCAGCTCCTGACACCCACCCTTCCACCCACTGCCTCTGTGAACGAGACTCCTCTCTGAGCCTCATATAAATGAGATCATGCGGTCGTTCTGTGTCCAACTCCTTTCCCTCTCTGTAATGCTCATCTTTTAATTTTTTTCAATTAAAAATTTTTTTTTATTGAAGTATAGGTGATTTACAATGTTGTGTTAATTACTGCTGCATAGGAAGGTGATCAGTTATACACACATATATATGCATGCTTTTTTTTTTAAAGTATTCTTTTGCATGATGGTTTATTTAGGATGTTGAAAACCGTTCTCTGTGCTGTACAGTGGGAACTTGTTTATCCATCCTGTATATTTATCAAAGCTCACATCTGCTAACCCCAACTTCCCTCTCCATCCCTCTCCCAACCCCTGCCCCTTCAGCAGTCATGACGAGTCTGTTCTATATGTCTGAATGCACACCTTTTAAAATCAAGTTGTTGCTGAGTTGATCCTCATTGTTTCTTTTTTTTTTTTTCTCTAATGTGAATTGTCTAAACAAAAGTTGTTGGGAGCAGTGTCATCATTTAATCTCTAGGACTCTTGAGTTGACTAAGGGCTTGTGTGAA
Source organism: Oryx dammah (assembly GCF_014754425.2). NCBI lineage: Eukaryota > Metazoa > Chordata > Mammalia > Artiodactyla > Bovidae > Oryx > Oryx dammah. The sequence continues at coordinate 125,898,212 of NW_024070207.1, forward strand.
TGAATGGGTTTTGAACTATTTCTCCCTTTGGAAGAGCTCTTGAAACTCACAGATTGTCGAGACACCCCTCCCCGCCCCCCACACTTTCTTTTCTTTCTTTTTTTTTTTTTTTTGTTTTACAAATTAAGGTGGGTTGTTTATTTTGCTCCTCTTTGGTGGCTGTTCACTTAGGGGGCATTTCCTCTCCAAAGTATATGAGGCGTGGCGTCCGGCTTGCTCCACGGTAAGTGCTGTGTCCCCACCATGCCTCTCTTTCATCTCCAGCGGCGTTTATGTGCCTGTCTCCTGGAGTGCGGAGACTGTGCTTACAGCGTCTGGGGATCCCTGAGCGCCTTGCTGGGCCGGGCGCTCTGTTCTTTTCTGTATCTTCCAGCACCAAGAACACCCCAAAAAACTACTCTGGGTAAAAGGAGGGTGGAAGTTAGGGCATGTGAAATGGGCAAAATGTATGGCTTGGCACACTCTGCAAGACGCTCTTCTCAGTTTTTGCAGGACCCTCAGGAAGTGGCTGTGATTTTTCTCCTTTTGCAGTTCAGAAAGCTGGACCTCGGCTGAAATCACGACTCATCTGAGGTCCCCCAAACTGGCCGACTGCGGGCTAAATGTCAGGACTGTTTGTTTCTACAGCCCGTGTTCCTTTGGACTTTTAACTGGGTGTTGCTGGCAGCAGAAATGTTGAGCACAGTCCGGTGGCATTAAGCGCCCGCTTAATGTCCCCTGCAAGCGTTTGGGAGGAAATGATCAAATGTTAGCGTGTTTCACCACACTACATATGGTTTCTTTCCAGCAGTACCCGTGTGTTTCCTGGGATGTAGCCTTGGCAGGTGAGACATTTCAGCCTCCAGGGCTGTTGCTGGTCAGTTGCCTTCGACATTCCAGCAAGGCAGATTGTTCTCTGAGCTTCTGCCTTTGAACTTGGACTCAATCTGGGGGGGGAGGGGTCTCACTCTTGTTCCTGGGGTTCTCTGACCTGACACAGTCGTCTCCTGTCCCCGGGGGGATTGTCTTCTCTGCCCAAATGGAAGCGTACATGTCTCTAAACTTCCCGTGTGTTAGATGAACCCTTGCAACCCCACTTGAAAGGCCCTGGCATCCACTCAGTGTCCAACAGTGGAAGTGGGGTGACTGCGGTGGGCTGGGGGGGTGGTGCAGCTTGCCCAAAGCAGTCACACCTGGTCCCGTGTCTGTGTGTGTGTGTGTGTGTGTGTGTGTGTGTGTGGTGGGTGCAGGGGAATTATTCACAAAGAAGGGAGTGAGAGCCAGCAGGAACAGCTTGGGGTGGTCACGGCTCTTAACTCCCTCTTTGGTTCAGGCCCCTGCTACTGTGGGATCTCTGTTCATCTCATTATTCCCTCCCTGGGTGGCAGGTAGGGATTAAAAAAAAGAAAAAAACAACCTTGTGGTGGTTTGTTAAAGAGCCTCTTTTGTTATGAATCTTGTACCTTTTTCACACATTGCTGGGTTGCCATTGCTCAGGACCCTGAGCTGAAGACAGCAGAAAAAAACAATTATGATGCAAATAAAGTGGACGTTTTTATTGTTTTTAATCTTTAGCCCTTTCAGGGGGAAAAAAAATCCTAAACTTCCCATATTTGTTGACTGTCAGTCTGGCTTTTTATAATAATCTCATGGGTTTTAAGATAATGCTGTCCAAATGTAGCTGCTCAACACATTTTTTGCAGTGGTTCAGTAGCTCAGTCGTGTCCGACTCTTTGCGACCCCATGGATGGCAGCACGCCAGGCTTCCCTGTCCTTCACCATCTCCCTGAGTTTGCTCAAACTCATGTCCATTGAGCCAGTGATGCCATCCAACCGTCTCATCCTCTGTCGTCCCCTTCTCCTCCCGCCTTCAATCTTTCCCAGCATCAGGGTCTGTTCCAGTGAGTCGGCTCTTCTCATCAGGTGCCCAGGGTATTGGAATTTCAGCTTCAACATCAGTCCTTCCAATGCATATTCAAGGTTTGCTATTTAAGTTGAATGCGGTTAGAAATTCAGTTCCAGTAACCCCATGGTTCTCAACAGGGAGATAGTTTTGCTCCCCCAGGGGACGTGTGGAGCTGTCTAGGGACAGCTTTGGTTGTCCCCACTGGGAGAAGGAGGTGGTGCGGGGAAGGGGTGCTGCCCTCAACACCCTGCAATGCCCAGGGGAGCCCCCGCAACAAAGAAGTCTTTGACCAAAAATGTCAGTAGCACTCAAGTAGAAAGAATCCCCACTCTCCACGTTGCAGGGGCTCAGTGACCGCTCACAGCTGGAGGCTGCCGTGTATGTTTGGAGGAACAACAAAAATGGAGAACATCCCCGTCCCCTCAAACCCACCCCACTTCCCCCAGTTCTGCCGGACCGCCCTGTCTAAGGTGAGAGAGAAGACATGACTCATAGTGACTCTCCGGGCGAGAGCTGGGAAGTGGTTTTCTTCTAAAGGCGATTTCTCTGAACGAGGTACTGCAGAGTCTATATCTCTAGTTGCAGCGAGCACAGGGCTACTCTCTCGCCAAGGTCCATGGGCTTCTCACTGTTGCAGAGCTCAGGCTTAGTTGCCCCTCAGCGTATGGGACCTTCCTGGACCAGGGATCAAACCCATGTCCCCTGCGTTGGACCACCAGGGAAGTCCCTGGATTCCATTTCCGTAGACGATCTCTTCTTAAGTGTCAGGAGACGACGACCCTCCTTGAAGTCACACTGTTAGTAATATTAGTAATCTTCAACCTTGTTATGTGTAATCCATGATGACAGTCACTTCACTATGAACTGTCTCACTGAAGTTTTGCAGTTGCCTAACACAGAACCTAGATAGCATATTCAAAAGCAGAGACATTACTTTGCTGACTAAGGTCCATCTAGTCAAGGCTATGGTTTTTCCTGTGGTCGTGTTTGGATGTGAGAGTTGGACTGTGAAGAAGGCTGAGCGCTGAAGAATGGATGCTTTTGAAGTGTGGTGTTGGAGAAGACTCTTGAGAGTCCCTTGGACTGCAAGGAGATCCAACCAGTCCATCCTAAAGGAGATCAGTCCTGGGTGTTCATTGGAAGGAATGATGCTAAAGCTGAAACTTCAGTACTTTGGCCACCTCATGCGAAGAGTTGACTCATTAGAAAAGACTCTGATGCTGGGAGGGATTGGGGGCAGGAGGAGAAGGGGACAAGAGAGGATGAGATGGCTGGATGGCATCACGGACTCAATGGACGTGAGTCTGAGTGAACTCCGGGAGTTGGTGATGGACAGGGAAGCGTGGCGTGCTGTGATTCATGGGGTTGCAAAGAGTCGGACACGACTGAGCGACTGAACTGAACTGAACTGAACACAGATCAGCTTTGCATTTTACTGATGTGTAAAAATGAGAGTGTGAAGCGAAGCCTCTGACCGTCTTCATATGTGAATGAACTCTTGTATTTTCAACAGAAGACCTGTTGGCTCACCCCCATGCCACAGGGGCGGAGCCCAGGTCTCCCGGTTTCAGAGCTGACACCCTGTCTACATTGTCACCACCACCGCCGCCTTTGAGAAAGCAGTCTCAAGTAGTCAGCGTATGATGTTCAGAGATAGGCCAGCTCTTCAAGTCCCAAGTCGTTTTTGAATCTCACTTTTCCGTGGTCAATCTCGGAAGGGAAAGAAAGATACCAAGACAGTGCAGTTCTTTTTCTCCTCATTGAACAATCATGAGACAGCTATGGATCTTCTTCAACTGACCAATCAAGTTTTCATAAATAGATATTTTACGGTACGATCTCAATATAAGAAGAGAAGACATCCCTCCCTTCCAGCCCAGCCTCAGTGGAACTTACCGATGAATGATACCCCATATTCCCAAAAGTGTATCATTTTATTTTTCATCTTTGGAAAGATCATTTTCCCCCAGATTAGCTTATGCAAATAAAGATAGCATATGCGTGTACCTAATTTTCTTAGGAATGTATGAATGTGCGAGTTGGACTATAAAGACAGCTGAGCACAGAAGAATGGATGCTTTTGAACTGTGGTGCTGGAGAAGACTCTTGAGAGTCCCTAGGACTGCAGGGAGATCCAACCCATCCATCCTAATGGAAATCCATCCTGAATCTTCATTGGAAGGACTGATGCTGAAGCTGAAACTCCAATACTTTGGCCACCTGATGTGAAGAGATGACTCATTGGAAAAGACCCTGATGCTGGAAAAGATGGAAGGTAGGAGGAGAAGGGGATGACAGAGGATGAGATGGTTGGATGGCATCACTGGCTCAATGGACATGAGTTTGGGTAAACTCCAGGAATTGGTGATGGACAGGGAGGCCTGGCATGCTGAGTTCATGGGGTCACAAAGAGTCGGACACGACTGAGCGACTGAACTCAGTTGAACTGTCTTATGATTTCTTAGTTTCCTTCAAAGGGAAAGTTGTGAATTTTCTTATGCTTTCTTCGTTTTCTTCAAAGGGAAAGCTGTGAATGTCTTCACACAGTTACACTTATGCCATTTCAACCCAGTGAGTGACTCTGGAGAGGAAATCAAAGTATATGTTATTGAACCAGTTATAAAGGAATCCCATAGTCAACCCTGGCTAGTTTACCACTTGAGTTAAATGAAAATCAGTCAAAACAGCAAGTAACAGAAGCTAGGACACCCAAGGGGAAACTCCTCCTAACCACTTCTAAACAAACAGGACTGTTGAGGTCGAAATGTGTGATTTTAGAGACCAAAGACAAGGGCTTCTTATGTTTACATATGTTGATACTTGCATTCTCCCAGAGGCTGAGACCCAGAGCTGGTTTAGGAGCACATTCAGATATGGAGACTGCCACTGTCTCCATTTCTTATGACTTCACCGGGCATCTGGACGGATTGTCTCTCAATGTACCAGCCAGGAGGAGATTTCTGGGGAAATGGTTCCCATGCCTTTCCTTTGGGGAGATCTTTCTCTCCTATGCTTCGAAAGTTGTGGGGAGCATATGATCAGTTTATGTATTTATGTATTAGCACATGTTTTGGCCTCAAAACAATGCCTGGGGAAAACGTGCAGTACATTATGTTTACAGAATACTCGGGGCGATTTTCGCTCTGCTAACTTTTGTGCCCGTTGAGGGGTGCCAGCTTTTGAAAGGAAATTTCTGTTCTCGTCAAGCATCACCAAATTCATAGCTTGTAGGTTTCGAGAAGTTCCTTTCTGGGATGGGGTATATGGCAGTCTACGCATGCAAGACTCAGTTTCTCAACTGCCTTCTGTGGCCCATATACACCTTTCAGATCGTCTTTGGAAGTAATGACCCTGATTTCGAAATAGGGCCGAGGGAGTGAAAACCTGCTTTTAGAATACGTGGAGCTGACTGTGCGGAGACGGGGCAGAGATGGCCACGTCGGGACATCTCATGTACGGATGCCACGGTTTCCTGTTGCAATTCCTCTATTGCTCCTAGGATCCCGCACAGTTTAGAGGCAACTGAGGGATTTCTGTGTGTGAGTGGTGAATTTCACATCAGTGAGGCATATGCATTTTGTTAGGAACTCTTCATGCGTAGAGTTTTATGCTCGTCATTTGAGGCATCTAAGTCTTTAAGACCTCAGAAAGGAGATAAAGCAATTGTTGTTCAGTCGCTAACTCGTGTCTGACTCTGCGACACCGTGGACTGCAGCATACCACGCTCCTCTGTCCTTTGCTGTCTCCCGGAGTTTGCTCAAACTCATGTCCACTGGGTTGGTGATGGTATTTAATCATCTAATCCTCTATCACCCCCTTCTCCCGCCTTCAATATTTCCCAGCATCAGGATCTTTTGCAATGAATCAGCTCTTCCCATTAGGTGGCAAAGTATTGGAGCATCAGCATCAGTCCTTCCAACGAATACTCAGATACAGCGATCCCATCCCTCAGTAACATTTGTAGTTTTATTTGTGAGTCTTGTTGATTTTATAAGTCTGACTTAAATGGGATCACAGAAATGTTAACATAAACTACAAAACAAAGTAGGCATTCTTAGCATTTCTAAAAGAAATTAACAAGAGTAATATATTTGAAACATACGTTGGTTGAGACCTTGAGGAAATCCATTCTTGGTTTTGCAGTTTGGAGATTATGCGTCTCCCTTTTCGATCACATAAAAGTGAAGGGGCTTTGCAGAATCTTCCCACGTTAAAAAAAAAAAAAAAAGGAAACAAAGAAAATCCAGACCGTGAGTTTCTCCATGTAAAGAAATAAGCCAAAAGGTGCTTGCGTTTTGTTTATGGGTCCCTTCTCGGGAGCCTGTGAAGTTTCCTTTACTGCTGGCATTTGGAGCCTGGTGATGGGCTGGTTGACACCTTGGGCAGAGAGAGACCACAGGCAGCCTTGCAGGGCAGATCTTAGTTCTGGTTGCGGGGGTTAGGGAGAGTGGGGTGGCTCCTTGTGAGGCTGGCCGGCCTGCCTGGGGGTGTCAGGTTCAACCCAGCATCCTCCACACCCCGTTTGCCCTGCTGGTCACATTCCCCGGGCATTTGCCCTTCTGGCCTGTTCATCTCACTGAAACACTGACGACACTCAGCCTGGAAAATGGATTAAGTGTCATCATCTCTGTGGCGATCTGGGGTAAGGATCCCACGACAATCATTTCAAAATGTGAGCTAATTTTATCTAACATTTCAAGGCGGAACAGAACTCACTGTCTGTTTCTCTATTTTTAATTTTTTTTACATTTGTATTTATTTTATTTTTGGCTGTGCTGAATCTTCATTGCTGCATGCCAGCTTTCTCTAGCTGCAGTGTGTAGGGTTCTCGTTGCGGTTGTAGTCCAGTGGTTGTGCTTCCTGGTCGGGGTGGACCACAGTTCTCCAGCTTCTCTTGTTGTGAAATACGGGCTCAGTAGTTGTGTCTCATGGGCCCAGCGGGCCCCTGGGCATGTGGAATCCTCCAGGACCAGGGATCGAACGCATGTCCCCTGCACTGGCAGGCAGAATCTTCAGCACTGTGCCACTAGGGAAGTCCCACGGTCCACTTCTTATCCCTCCTGAAATGCGGACATAGAGGAGGGCGGTCTGGAGACAGGAGTTGTCAAGGGTGCCACAGCGGAGCGCCTGAGACCCACCTGTAAGGTGACATCACTGCCCGTGGCGTCCTGGGTCTGGAGTGTCTGGCGTGTCTACAGGCTGCTCTCTTTGTACAAACTGGGGTTTCTGATTTGGACAGCATTTGGAAAACCTCCCCTGCTCTGTCTGCCAGAGACTTCCCTTTTCCGTGAAGACTGTAATCATGGTGAACAGAAACGCGTGCAACTGCCAAGTTCCGTCGTCCCCAGCATCGTTTTTGAAGCTCCGTCATGTTGTATGACATCTCTTGTCAGTTTCTGAAAAAGAACAACGGAGCATCATTGCTTATGATGTCAGGGAACACAGAAGAGAGCCAAGTTGAGTGTTCCACACCAGTTTTAAAAGTACATGAGACGGTGTTAGGTGGTTGTGCTGTGCTTAATCGCTCAGTCACGTCCGACTCTTTCTGACCCCATGGACTGTAGCCCACCAGGCTCCTCTGTCCACGCGATCCTCCGGGCATGAGTACTGGAGTGGGTTGTTATGCCCTCTTCCAGGGGCTCTCTCCGACCCAGGGATCAAACCCACGTCTCCAACATGGGCAGGTAGATGCTATACCACTGGACCCATCTGGGTGGTTGTGCAGGAAGCATTAAGTAAGCATTTACCTAATTAATGCCCCTAGCTGAATGGATGATACGAGTTTTGTCTTAAAATCAGGTTCCATCACCTTCATATTTTAATTTTTTAACTTTATTTTGGGCTGTGTTGGGCTTTCCTTGCTGCACAGGGGCTTTCTTTAGTTGTGGCGAGCAGGGGCTACTGTCGGTTGCATTGCAAGGGGTTCTCATTTGCAGCAGCTTCTCTTGTTGTGGCAGACAGGCTCTGGAAAGATGGGGCTTCAGTAGCCGTGGTACACGGCTTTAGTTGCTCTGCAGGATGTGGGATCCACCCGGTCCAGGGATCGAACCTGTGTCCCCTACATTGGCAGGCATATTCTTAAGCACTGGACCACAAGGGAAGCCCCATTATTTTTATGTTGAAGGGTATCTAAGGTAACAAGTGATTTCAGTGTTAAAAAAATAGCCACACAGTTCTGTTTTATTCTGTAATATATGTAATAGCGTTGAATACAGCAATTCTTCATAGTAAGTAATATTTAGTTCTGTGATTACCTAGGTGGGCCTCCTTGGGGGCTCAGATGGTAAAGAATCCGCCTGTAGTACAGGAGACCCCGGTTTGATCCCGGGATCAGAAAGATTCCCCTGGAGAAGGGAATGGCAACCCACTCCAGTATTCTTGCCTGGAGAGTCCCAGGGACAGAGGAGCCTGGTAGCCTAAAGTCAACGGGGTCACAAGAGAATCAGACACGACTGACCGACTAACACTTTCACTTTTCACTTTACCTTGGTGAACCTCTAACTTCTCTGGCCATATTATTTTAGTAGGTCTTCCTTATTTTTATGTCCCCTGGAGCAATTCGGAAACCCTCCTGTTCACACTCTTGTTTTTTTTTTTTTTTTTTTTTTTGCCTCCTGGAAGAAGACTGGGAAGGTCCACAGTTCTCTCCTGCTCTGAGCGACCAGCCACCTTCTGAGTGAGGAGTTTTTTCCTATTACGATCAGGATATGACTGGTGTTCAGGTTGAAGAGCCTAGTTGATGAATTAACAGGCTGATCTGCCCCGTCATGGGCCAGTTGAGGGCGAAGCCGTCTGTCTCTTTCGGTTCTCGTCCGGGTGCCAGGGGATAAGCCACGGTGCCCAGCTGTACCCAGGCTTGTTAGCAATGCTCGGCTCCCACACTGGGAGCGAGCACATCCCCAGACCCCGGCATGGATGAGCAGCTGACCCACAGTCACTTGTCAGGGAGGGTACTGTGGCATCGTGGGACACTTCCACTGCTTCTGGCCAAGCCTCAACACACCATTCATTGGAGCTGGGCTGATGGATTTGAAATTTTTTTACGCACAGATTAGGGCAGCAGGTGGATCCCACATACAGCCTTCAGTTTACCTGCCTGGCATTTTCCTCTTATAAAGCAGGGTTTCAGACTCTCCTTGGCATTGTCAATGGGGTGGGTCCAAATTTAAATTCTAAGGTCTGGGGAGCCATGTGATGCAAACAGCACTCTGTGTGTGTGTGTGTGTGTGTGCGTGCGTGCGTGTATGTGTTTGCGTGTGTGTGCGTGCGTGTGTGCGTGTGTGTGCGCGTGTGTGTGTCTGTGTGTGCGTGCGTGTGCGTGTGTGTGCATGCGTGTGTGTGTGCATGCGCGCGTGTGTGTGTGTGCATGTGCGATTTCTCTGCAGAAGTGATTATTTTAATCCACTCAAGGAAATTAATGTGTCATTGGATTTTTTTTGAATGGCCTTTCATACAAACATAGTTGGTGATGGGGAAGTCTCTCAGTCAAGTCTGACTCTTGGCGACCCCATGGACTGTAACCCTCCAGGCTCTTCTGTCCTTGGGATTCTCCAGGCAAGAATACTGGAGTGGGTTGCCACACCCTCCTCCAGGGGATCTCCTGCACTGCAGGCGGATTCTTCACCACACATAGTATATAAACACATAATATGTACCATCATAATATCAAGTAGGGGTGCATGTTGCTTTACTTGAGGCAAGGTTGGTTTTCATAAGCGTGCAGAAGCCTTTCCTAAATCAGAGGAACACACGTAACATCCCAGCACCATATTAAGGTTGACAACTACATTCTCTTTTTTTCTCTCTTTACAAATTAGCAGGAAATTACTGTTCAGAAGATTAATTTAGCACTGTGTCCCTCAGTAACAACCAGAGAGGAAATGTAATTTGCACCTTTCTACAAATAGCCTCTTATCTGATCTCTGCATGCCTTGACCCACTTTTCTGGGGGAAAAAAAAATATATATATATATATATAAATATATATATATTGAATGCTAAATATTTAAATTAAGCCATTTCCCTTCATGGGATGAAAACATCTTTCCTTGAAGTAGATTATTTGACCTTGTATACATGCCTCAAATTGGAAATATTAGTGAGAGTCTGGTATTTAACCTCCGTGTTCTGGAATTGAGAGTGTCTCCCACATAACAGTTACCTTGATTGTTGTTATTGTTCAATCACTCAGTCATGTCTGACTCTTTGCGACCCCATGGATGGCAGCACGCCAGGCTTCCCTGTCCTTCATTGTCTTCCGGAGCTTGCTCAAACTCACGTCCATTGAGTCAGTGATGCCATCCAACGATCTTATCCTCTGTCATCCCCTTCTCCTCCCGCCTTCCATCTTTCCCAGCATCAGGATCTTTTCCAATGAATCAGTTCTTCGCATCAGGTGTCCAAATTACTGGAGCTTCAGCGTCAGTATCAGTCCTTCCAATGAACATTCAGGACTGGTCTCCTTCAGGATGGACTGGTTGGATCTCCTTGCAGTCCAGGGGACTCTCAGGAGTCTTCTCCAGCACCGCAGTTGGAAAGCATCAATTCTTTGGCACTCAGCCTCCTTTATGGTCCAACCCTCACATCCGTACATGCTCTTCCTTGTTGGGCAAGGAGGGCTGGACCATATGGAAACTCCCTTTTGGATGGGCCAGGCTGAGCTCATAGGCTGAGATGTCTGAGGTCTCCGGCTCAGGAGAGGGTGGGACAAGAGACGTGAAGTTGTGCTTTCCGTGACCACACAGTGTTTGCAGTTGGAGAAGGCAATGGCACCCCACTCTAGTACTCTTGCCTGGAAAATCCCATGGACAGTGGAGCCTGGTGGGCTGCAGTCCATGGGGTCGCTGAGGGTCGGACATGACTGAGCGACTTCACTTTCACTTTTCACTTTCATGCATTGGAGAAGGAAATGGCAACCCGCTCCAGTATTCTTGCCTAGAGAATCCCAGGGATGGGGGAGCCTGGTGGGCTGCCATCTATGGGGTCGCACAGAGTCAGACACGACTGAAGCGACTTAGCAGCAGCAGCAGCAGGAAGACCCCTGGGCTGTTGCACTCTGAATGCACAGAGAGAGTGTCCTCAATTTGGTGGCTTAACAAGCACCTTTGTGTTCATGAAGGCGGGCAGGGACTCAGCATCACGGACAGTTAGGGCTGTGACCCCAAAGGGCAGGGCCAGAGGCTGAGTCAGCCTGGGGTCCGATTCCCCCTCCCCACACTCATCACGTTTCTCTCCCTGTTCCTGGCAGTTGCCAGCACCTGGCAAGTCGAAACTCTTGTCCAGATCCCACTGCAGTCTTATCAAGTAGAAGTTACTCTTTTTCCCCTGACTGTAGAATGTGGGGGAGATGGGATCCGAACCCAGGACACCTGGCCCAACAAGCCCATGCTCCGAGCTTCCATCCACTCATGCACAGCTGCAGTCTTGCTCTCCTGACCCAGACTGACCTAAGGGACAACCTTCTAGAAAGCGATTGGACCTTTCTGGTCTTTGGCAATGAAAATTCTTTAAATTCCACCCACTCTGCCTCCAGAGAAGCTCCCCTCATCTCTGCTGGTGTGTGGGATCAAACACCCTCCACTGTGTGTGCTCAGGTATTCAGTCGTGTCCGACTCTTGCAACCCCATAGACTGTAACCTGTCAGGCTCCTCTGTCCATGGGATTCTTCAGGCACAGATACTGAAGTGGGTTGCCATTTCCTTCTCCAGGGGATCTCTCCAACCCAGGGATCGAACCTGGGTCTCCTGCCTTGCAGGCAGATTCTTTACCGACTGAGGTATGAGGGAAGCTGTCAGGAAGGCTTGAATCTCTTCCGAACAAAGTGTAAACTCACTTTCCTCTTCATTTTAGACTTGAATTTTCCTAGATGCGTCCTGGGGTTTGGAGGGAAAGGGTTAGCAACCGATGAGAGCGTCTGATGGGGTAGGGCTTGGTGGAAGAATATGGACGGAGTTTCTGTTCAGAGTCTCTATTCAGTTCTGCACCTGTGGGTGACGGCTGGAGTTTGAGTTCTCTTCACGCGCCTGGTTGTCCTGGAGCAAGATGTATTTTCTCCCAGTGTGCTCCTCCGGTGAACAGTTGGCATGCTTGTCTGGGGTGGGTAGCGAAAAATGGATTGCTGGCATGCAGTGATGGTGTCAGCTCTTGGGTATGATCCCTGGCCATGATCCCAGGGCTCCTAAGGTTGAATGGAGCCCCTGAAGGTCAAATTTTCCAGTTATCAAGATGTCTGGAGGCTGGGAGGAAATACCAGCTTGAAGGGCACTTCTCACAAGTGATGCCAATCTCCACGTCTTGGAGAGACGCCACGGTTTCATTCAGTACAAAACCAGCTCATCTGCTGTTCGCTCCTGGCCACTGCAGAATGTACAGCATTCCCTCTCAAGGTGCTCAGCATGTCACAGACACTGGTGCACGCACTCCCGAATTCCTAAATTCTTACACTCCTCCTCTCTAACGGATGTGGGAGCTGGACCCTAAAGAAAGCTGAGCGCCGCAGAACTGATGCTTTCAAACTGTGGACCAGGGTCTGGTCCAGGGGATGCAGAGCTCCCAGGGCTGATCTAGGTGAACAGGGTCCGCCTAGGCCGTTCGCTAGGGTGACCGAGAAAGGTGGCTGCCTTGCCTAACAGTGGGCAGGACCAGGAGGAGTCTTTTTGCCCCCGTGGTATTGATCAGAAAACCGCGGCAGGGAACCTCTATGTAAGTTGCCGGGTTCACACGGCGTTTCTCGGTGGGGCTTTCTTACCCCCTCAAGCCTGTGTTCTTCACCAGCACTGCTGGGTCCAGAGTGTACTGGTGGCAGGAGCCTCCTTGCTATAGTACTGTTGACGTTTAGGCACTCAGTTGTGTCTGACTCCTTTGTGACCGCATGGATTTCAGCCTGCCAGGCTCCTCTGTCCTTGGGATTCTGCAGGCAAAAATTCTAGGGTGGGTTGCCGTTTCCTCCTCCAGGAGATTTTCCTGAATCGGGGGTGAAACCCATGTCTCCTGCATTGGTGGGCGAGTTCTCTACCGCTGAGTCACCAGGGAAACCCTGCTATTGTATAAAAGGTTGGGGGTGGTTCTTCTCAGACGGTAAAGAATCTGCCTGCAGCTCAGGAGACCTGGGTTCGATCCCTGGGTTGGGAAGATCCCCTGGAGGAGGGAAGAGCCACCCACTCCACTATTCTTGTCTGGAGAATCCCAGGGACAGAGGAGCCTGGTGGGTCTTAAAGAGTCAGACACGAGTGAGTGACTAACGCTGTGAGAGAAAAGAAAATGATTCTGAGGTCTCGGATTCTTTCCAGAGGTGAGAGTTCTGCCCATGTGAATTTGATACAGATTTGAGGACGACTGGCTGTGTCCCAGGTTCCTGCTGTTGCATGGAGAGAAGTGATGAACTACAGCAGGGCTTGACACGTTTTTCTCGAAACGGCCAGAGAACCAGGGTTTGGGGCTTTGTGAGGCCGCACGCCCTGTTGCACCTACTCAGTCCTGCCCACCTGGAAGCAGCTGTGGGCAGTGGGCACTGTGCAGCTTGTGTGGCAGTCCCACCTGGGTTCTGGACATTGACGTTGGATTTCCACGTAATTGTCAGATACTGTGAAACTCTAGTTCTTCACGTGATCTCTTTCAACCATTTTATTTATTTAAAAAATTAGCTTGTTTCTTGAATTAATTTCTTTTAAATTAATTTATGTATTAAATTTAATTATTAATGAAATTCCTGAAATTTAAGTAATTTGTTTGGAGTTAGTTTGTTTTTAAAATTAATTAGTTTTGTAAATTAACTTTCTTTTAAAAATTAATTTAAAAATGAAATCAATTTAATTATATGAAATATATTATTTCACATATATATTCACATTATACAAAGATTATAAACATATATAAATATATAATATGTTATGTATTATGTTGTATATTAATCTATTATGTACATTAATTTATTTTGTAAATTATCTTTCTTTTAAAATTTTAAAAATGAAATAAATTTAATTATATGAAATATATTATTTTAAATTTTATATAAATATACTATAAATATATAAAATATACTATGTATTACATAATATATTAATATATTATGTATATTATAATATCGATTTCCCTGGTGGCTCAGACGGTAAAGCTTCTTCCTACAATGCGGGAGACCCAGGTTCAATCCCTGCATTGGGAAGATTCCCTGCACAAGGAAATGGCAGCCCACTCCACTTTTCTTGCCTGAAAAATCCCATGGATGGAGGAGCCTGGTAGGCTACAGTCCATGGGATCGCAAAGAGTCAGACATGACTGAGCTACTTCACTCACTCACATATAAATATATATTTATATAAATATAAATTATATTACATATAAATAAAATTAATTAATTTTTAAGATTACATTTATTTTAAAATTTAATTTGTGTCATTGCATCGGGTCTTACTTTCAGCATGCATACTTCTCTAGTTGCAGGCACTGGGGTCAGTAGTTGCCCTGTGCGGACTTACTCATGGCATGTGGGATCTTACTTCCCCAACCAGGGATGGAGTCCACGTACCCTCCATCTTCATGTTGTCCTTTTTTTTTTTAATTTATTGATTTTTGATTGGATGATAACTGCCTTACAGTATTGTAATTGGTTTTGTATTGTAATTAGTATTGTGTTGGTTTCTGGCGTACGTCAGCGTGAATCGGCCATAGGTAGACGTATGTCTTCTCTCTCTTGAGACTCCTCACTACCTCCCACCCCAACCCACCTTTCTAGGTTATCACAGAGCACCAGGTTAGAGCTCCCTGAGTCATACAGCAAATTTCCACCACCTACAAGGAGATCCGACCAGTCCACCCTAAAGGAAATCAGTCCTGGGTGTTCATTGGAAGGACTGATGTTGTAGCTGAAAGTCCAGTACTTTGGCCACCTCATGCAAAGAGGTGACTCATTGGAAAAGACTCTGATGCTGGGAGGGCTTGGGGGCAGGAGGAGAAGGGGACGACCGAGGATGAGATGGCTGGATGGCATCACCGACTCGATGGACGTGAGTCTGAGTGAACTCCGGGAGTTGGTGATGGACAGGGAGGCCTGGCGTGCTGCGGTTCATGGGGTCGCAGAGAGTCGGACACGACTGAGCGATGGAACTGAACTGAACTGCTGTATTCCACATATGGTCGTGCATATGTTTCAGTGCTACTTTGTCAGCTGGACCCAGCCTTCCCTTCCCGTCCTGTGTCCGTTCTCTGTGTCTGGATCTCTGTTGCTGCTGTACGAACAGGTTCATCAGTACCATCATTGTGGACTCCATACATATGCGTTAATATATGATGGTTTTTCTCTTTCTGACTTACAAGGAAGGTAGATTCATAACCACTGGACCACCGGGAACATCCCTGCAGCCACATACACCCGTGGCTGATTCAGGTCAATGTATGGCAAAAACCACTACAATACTGTAAAGTCATTAGCCTCCAATTAAAATAAATAAATTTTTTTAAAAATTTAAAAATCATGGTGGCCCTAAGTGGTAGAGAATCTGCCTGCCACTGCCTGATCCGGGAGGCTCCCACATGCCAAGGAGCAGCTAAAAGCCCTTCCATCACAACTGCTCAGGCCCTGTGCCCTGAAACTCAGGCTCCATTGCAAGAGAAAGCCACCACAATGAGACGCCCACGTGCCGCAGCTAGACAAAGGCCCACATAGCCGTGAAGACCCAGCGCAGCCCAAAATAAAAATAAATTGAAAACATTATTTAAAAAAAACAAACTGCAGTTAGATCGTGGACTGTAGAGAAACAGGTGTCAGGCTAGTTTGGCCTGACATTGCCAAGCCCTGAATGACCACGCCAGCCCCTGCTTTAAGGAGCTCATTGAGGATTCTAGGGGAGGAATCAGCAAGGAGACGAGTCCCGCCAGCCCCGTGTAGTGAGCTCTACGGTCACGGGACACAGATGGGCTCAGGCCCTGGGCTAAGTTCTGCTTCCAGACAGACGTTAAAGGCTTTCTGTGTTCAGTTCTTTAAAAATCTGCTGACAATTCCTGTACTTGGTAGATTAGTGAGGTCGCTTAGTCGTGTCCGACTCTTTGCGACCCCACGGACTACAGCCCCACCAGGCTCCTCCATCTGGGGGATTTTCCCGGCAAGAATACTGGAGTGGGTTGCCAGTTCCTTCTCTAGGGGATCTTCCCAGCCCAGGGATTGAACCTGGTTCTCCCTCACTGTAGGTAGGCTCTTTACTATCTGAGCCACTTAGTTGATTAAATGGAGATAAAAAGCAAGAATCAGGAATAGCAACTCTTGTCTCTTTGCTCAACATGGACTTTTTGTCATCATAGTAAATCTGTAGCAAAAGATCAGACATATATTTTGTTGTTGTGCTTCAGTCGCTCAGTCGTGTTTGACTCTGCGACTCCATGGACTGCAGCACAACTCTCTCCCTGAGTTTCACCATCTCCCGGAGCTTGCTCAAACTCACGTCCACTGAGTCGGTGATGCCATCCAACCATCTCATCCTCTGGCACCCCTTCTCCTCCTGCCTTCAATCTTTCCCAGCATCAGGGTCTTTTCCAGTGAGTAAGCTCTTCACATCAGGTGGCCAGAGTATTGGAGGTTCAGCTTCAGCATCCATCCTTCCAATGAATATTCAGGACTGATCTTCTTTAGGATGGAACAGTTCGATCTCCTTGCAGTCCAAGGGACTCTCAAGAGTCTTTTCCAGCAGCACAGTTCAAAAGCATCAAACATGGACTTTTTTTTTTTTTTTGGGTCCTCATCATGGTGAATTTGTAGAAGAGGTCAGAAATATATGTTGTTGCTGTTGGGCAGACGGAGTAGAGACTGACCTTCACCGGGACGACAGCTGTTCTTTCTTTTATGGGGATTACATTGATATTTCCTGCTAGACGGGGACAGGTTTCTTTGGGGTGGGGGGGGCTTTTTATTGAATGTCCGTTTTATTGAATATCGCTTGTAAATATCTAAATGCCAATACTGGCATCCTGTACCAGGAACCTCTGCCTCCTTCGATGCAGACCAATGAGGGGAAACACACAAGGTCAGTTTCAAGGGCACACAGCTGCAAAAGAGGTGTCAGCTCTGGCCCTGGACCTGGATGGTTTGGCCTCGAAAGTGAGACCAGAGACAGTCTGAGGCCAAAGCTGAAATGCGAAGACTTGAATTTCATGCCACTGAGGCCAGTGCCCAGAGAGCCAGCTGAGAAGTCCCCTTGGAAGCTGAGCAATGTCTATTTTGGTGCCCATTGAATCGCCCAGCACCTGGCACCCTGCTTGGCACTCACCAGTTCAGCTGGAGAACAAAGACATGGCCCCATATCCATTCACTCCTCACTTCGGCATTGAACGTGTGTTGAGTGCCTACTCTGTGCCCGAGACCGTGCGGGACTCTGGTGATTCCAGGATGAAAGTGTGCACACCATTCCACGTCCTCATGGAGGACCATCTAGGGTGGAGGAGAAACAAGACAGGCCAGAAGCAAATCTGAATTATGCCGGTTGGCGAGGAGAGCAAGGGAGAACACCAAAGGCACATTTGGGGGAGATGGAGTTTGGGGAAGGGAGTGTTTATTTAGCAAAAGGTCCCTGCTAAACACTTTTCCCTCAGTTGTGTGTGACTCTTTGCTACCCCATGGACTGTAGCCTGCCAGGCTCCTCTGTCCATGGGATTCTCTAGGCAAGAATACTGGAGTGGGTAACCACGCCCTTCTCCAGGGGATCTTTCTGACCATGGGCATCGGTCCCATACCTCCTGCATTTGCAGGCACATTCTTTACCACTGAGCCGCCAGGGAAGCCCTCGCAGGATACTGTGGTGTAAGCTCCGTCACCAGAAGGGGCTCCTCATGGACGGTATTAGGACGTTGTTTTTAGTATCTGTGTTGAGAGCAATTGTTCTGCAGCCTCCTTCTTGCTTGTGACCTCTGAGTTCTTGAATTGTATGGACTGACCAGGGTCTCCTTTTCCTGTTGACCAGTCAAAAGCTGAGACCAGTATTTGTGTTAAGACCTCCACAGGGTGTAATTTGGTATCAGTTCAGTTCAGTCACTCAGTCGTGTCTGACTCTTTGCCACTGCATGGACAGCAGCACGCCAGGCCTCCCTGTCCATCACCACCTCCTGGAGTTTGCTCATACTCATGTCCACTGAGTCGGTGATGCCATCCAACTGTCTCATCTTCTGTAATCCCCTTCTGTTTTTCTCAGCATCAGGATATTTTCCAACAAGTCAGCTCTTCGCATCAGGTGGCCAAAGTACTGGAATTTCAGCTTCAGCATCAGTCCTTCCAAAGAACACCCAGGACTGATCTCCTTTAGGATGGACTGGTTGGATCTCCTTGCAGTTCAAGGGACTCTCAAGAGTCTTCTCCAACACCACAGTTCAAAAGCATCAGTTCTTCAGCTCTCAGCCTTCTTCATGATTCATTTCCTCTTATCTCTTCTCATTGGCATCCAATGTAGGTCATTTTTCTATTTTTTATGAATACGTGTATCATTGAAAATCACTGCTAAAAAGAAAGCCTCAGGCTCTGATGTGCCCCCAGACCGCTGCTGGTGGCCCGTTCCCACTGTCTGTGGCTACTGTCCACCGTGTCTGTCCGCATGTTTCAGCCTGGCCCCGACCCCCAACCCCTTGCCTCGCTAATTATGATGGAACCTTTAGGACAGGAAATGCAATTCCAGCTGAACCACTGGTTTGACAGGAGTTTATTTCACGTAGATAAGAGCACAGCCATCTGAGTCCTTTCTCTCTGCGCCATTCTCCACTCTGAAGTGTTTTATTGGGTGACCTTGTGGGAAGCCAGTGCAGAAATCTCAGCTGGGGAAATTGTTTCTTGATTTAATATCATTTTAAATGGTTTTTAGATCACCCACTTGGCGTAGTTCACAAATCAGCGGCCCCTCCCTCAGACACACTCTTGTTCTAAAAAATCCGAAAAAAAAAAAAAAAAAAAAAAGATCAATTTCAGGCCTCTTGGCCACCTATCAGCTGAGAATGTAGTCCTTGGAAAGGATTTCTCTCTAATTCCTGCCGAGTAATCTTCTCTTCGCCCTAGAGTCGTATCACTTTGCCACTCTCTGGCGAATTTTACTTCGCGTTTTCTGCCCGCAGTTCGAGGACTTAATGTATTCTGGGGTCCTTTTCATGGCGAGAGTACTACTGGAGGGTCCTGGGAAGTGATTTGGATTGGTTCGAAGACAGAGGGCGTGAGAAGGCCGTCTGCTTTTGAGCAGGCTACGTGTTTTGAGGTTTGAGAGGTGGTCGGGCCACCTCTGAGCATCTCCGAGTCCCTCGGGTGGGCTGGGAAGGACCCCCGTGCCCAGCCACCCCGCGCCAGCCGCCCCGGCGTTCCCAGGGTAGGCGGCGCGGGGCTCTGTGTCCTGGCCGAGCCATTCCTTCCCAGTCTTCTGTCCAGTGTGCACAGGCTGCACGCTTTCTTTCAGGTGTCAGTGTGGATCAAAGCCGCCCCGGGGACATTTGCATGAGAATCTGTGGAATGATTCATTAGCAATGGTCATTAGCGATTTTCCTTTTAAGGCTTTGAAATGTCTTCCATTGATAAACTAGTGCTGTTAAGCCTTGACTCCTTTTCACAGAGTTTTCACCCAGTCCTCCCTCTGGGATTACAAATTGCATCCCCCTCACTCTCCCGCCTGTCTGTACCTCTCCTTGGACTTGGCCCTGTGCTTAAAAGGACAGACTTCTGAAGGTACCAGTTACCATCATCAGACTGTGTCCCATAGGAGTATGTCTTCCATCCGCTCTTGTTGGCTGTGTCTTTTCTTTTTCTTTTTCTTTTTGTAATGGTGCAGTTGGCTTCCCTGGTGGTTCAGATGGTAAAGAATCTGCCCGCAATGCCAGAGACTGCAGTTTGATCCCTGGGTTGGGTGGATCCCCTGGAGGAGGGCATGGCAACCCACTCCAGTGTTCTTGCCTGGAGAATCCCGTGGACAGATGAGCCTGGCGGGCTATAGTCTATGGGGTTGCAAAGAGTCAGAGAAGACTGAGCGACTCTCTCTCTCTCTTTCTCTCTCTCTCTCACACACACATGCACACACACGCACACACACACAGTTGTCCTGTTTACCCCATCTTCTGGTTGCCTCTCCGTTCTGACAACGTTGTTCTGTCTTTACAAGTAGAACGTGGTCTGACACCCTCTCATTCTTGCATGTCTCTTCCTGATCATTCAGGAGACCTTGAGGGTGTTTTTGTAAAGGGCACATGGATAGGGCCGAAGTGGACAGAAGGAACAGTTTTACACCCAGGACACACCCTGGAGACCTCCGTCCTCTGGAAGACACGGTTGCGTGTCTCCATGCTTGGACTGTGGCAGAATGCCCTGGCAGCTGTCGTGGGTGGCAGATCAAACTTGATACCGACCGACCCTTTGCCAGAAATAAAGCCTGTCCCAATCATGTGATGGAGCTGTGTGAAACAGAAGCCATCCTGCAGTTTCTTATCGTTCAATCACTCAGTCGTGTCTGACTCTGTGCGACCCCATGGACTGCAGCACACCAGGCCTCCCTGTCCATCACCAACTCCCGGAGTTTACTCAAATTCATGTCCATCAAGTCGGTGATGCCATCCAACCATCTCATCCTCTGTCGTCCCCTTCTCCTCCTGCCTTCAATCTTTCCCAGCATCAGGGTCTTTTCAAATGAGTCAGCTCTTCCCATCAGGTGGCCAAAGGATTGTAGCTTCAGCTTCAACATCAGTCCTTCCAACGAACATTCAGGGTTGATTTCATTTAAGATTGACTGGTTTGATCTCCTTATATAGTTAAGAAAAATGAATGAAGATTTGTTAGTTTTGTAAATTTTGTACGTGGACTTCTTCCAGGGCTTCGAGAGGGTTCGTGGTGGGTGAGGAGCCCTGAGCTTTGAACTTCAGGCACACCCTAGGGAATTTGCTTAAGTGCCTGGAGAATGAGGGCTGTCCCAAGAAGGTGTACCTCATAAATGGCTGGTTCTTGCAGGAGCCCCACTGTGTGCTGAGGAAGCCTGAGATGTGTCACCAACTCAATGGACACGAGTTGGAGTAAGCTCCGGGAGCTGGTGATGGACAGGGAGGCCTGGCGTGCTGCAGTCTGTGGGGTCGCAGAGAGTCGGACAGGACTGAGCGACTGATCAACAACCTGACCTTTCCTGTGCGTGACAAACTTTACCTTGTAGGACTTGGTCCTGCGACAGTCCGGGGCGCCAGAATGTGATGGCTACCTTCATTCCTGGGATGCCTGCTCTGCTTATGCAGAGCGCATCTGGGGATAAAGAGAAGCCTTCTCTTTGTGAGCACAGGAGAAGAGGCTGGTGGGGCCATGGCAGAAGGTCGAGTGAATGAGGGGACAGGCATGGGCTCAGGTAGCTGCTGTGCCTGGTGGCTGAGTGAGCACTGGGGAGCCTGATGAGCATTTGGAGGCGGGGTTGGGACGGCACTGGCAGGCAGGCTAGGAGATGAGTCGTCCAGTCCTGCGTTTGTCCTGAGACCACGTGTCACCTTGAGTTCCTCACACGTGTCAGCTCCCTGGGCCATCAAGTCCTCAGCAGGAAAGCGGTGTCCCGTAGACTCTTTTGGATCGATCCTGTGACTTGAGAACTCTTCCTCTTCCTCTTTTTCTCCATCTCACGTGTGTTTCTGATGATCCCAGCCACGTCTGTTCCCATCAGACACGTTGGGATCGTCTGGATTTTACGCTTTATGAACTGTCTTAGAGTCAAGGATGAGCCCCTTTGTAAATTCACTGGGGTGCTCAAGTAATTCAGGTGTTCTTCCTGGGAGAGATGTACGCTGCGGCCGTATAGCATTTTTATTTTCGAGTGGATTTTCACGGCTTTAAATATTCCTCTGTTGGAACCGTTTTAAGGAACTGTCTGGTGATAAGGGAGGGTCTGAAGGAGAAGGGAATGACCAAGGATAAGATGGTTGAATGGCATCACTGACTCGATGGACATGAGTTTGAGCAAGCTCTGGGAGTTGGTGATGGACAGGGAGGCCTGGCGTGTTGTGGTCCATGTGTTGCAGATTCGGACACGACTGAACGACTGAACCGAACTGGTGATAAAGGCGATGCTGACTTCAGACGTTGCCACTCCTTGCTTGGTTCTTTACATCGAAGGAAGGTGTTCAGTCATGGGTTCAGTGTGTACTTATTAAACATGCAGAGAGCACCTGGTCCTGTGTGATATCCTTCAAAAGACCATGCCCCCATAGGTCTATAAGAATGTGTTAAAACAGGCTATCATGTTTTGAAAATTTAATTAAAAAGTAAATGATCTTGTGTTAAAATGGGCTATTCAGTAACATATCTGGAAACTAAATTAAAAAGAAAATTAATAAAGAAATGAGCGTGTATGTTAAAACTGGCTGTTGAGAAACTCTGGTCCTTTTAGAGATTCCTGAAGAGTCCTTCCCTGCTGACTCAGACAGTAAAAGAGTCTGCCTGCAATGTGGGAGACCTGGGTTCAATCCCTGGGTCGGGAAGATCCCCTGGAGAAGGAAATGGCAACCCATTTCATTATTCTTGTTTGGAAAATCCTATGGTTGGAGGAGCCTGGCGGGCTACAGTCCATGGGGTCGCAAAGAGTCGGGCACGACCTAGCCACTTCCCTACTTAAGGAGTCCTTTCCATGATCTGGAGGGGTGGAATGGAGGTGGTGGGAGGGGACCCAAGACAGAGGAGATGTATGTGTGCATAGAGCTGGTTCACTTTGTCATTCAGCAAAAACTAACACAATATTGTAGAGCCATTAACTCCAATGAAAAGTAATTCATAAACATCAGATTGTTAATAAAAGTAGAGTAACAGGTGTCTATGGTTCTTTAATTTTGCAAAGTGACATTATATTGCAACCCTATGGACTGTATCCCACCAGGCTCCTCTGTCCCTGGGATTCTCCAGGCAAGAATACTGGAGTGGGTCGCCATGCCGTCCTCCAGGGGATCTTCCCAACCCAGGGATCAAATCCGGGTCTCCTGCATTGCAGGCAGACTCTTTACTGTCTGAGCCAGCAAGGAAGCCCAAAGAATATAAAGTTGGTATATATTTAAGAAGTTTTATTCTTCAACTTGCCTTAGGTATAGCAAAATGATTTAAAAAAAGCAATTTTCCCATTTTTTAATTATTTTGCTTATGTTAGATTCCAGACTTATAGTCAAGAGTAGCTTAGTTTGAACATTTGTTGAATGCTTTCTTTTAGCATTTACTTGACCTGATTAAATTTGTTTCCTTTGTAATAGAATTCTCTTTATATAATTATCTTAATATATTGTATTGGTCCACTTTCAAAGAAACATTTAAAGTATTTCCCATTCTGAAGATTAACTCAAGAAGCACTATTTCAGTTGGCTCATCTAACAGTTAATGACATCATTACAATTTAATGAACTTCACCAGGTTTCTGATGCTTAGTACTATAGAAGTGGAAAGTTTTGATGGTATTTGTTGCCCTCAATTAGAAGGCTGAGTGGGAGAGAACACTGCCCAAATGAGATGCAATCAGAATGTGTGCCTTTAAAGCACTCCTTTGGCTCATCTGAGTGTAGTGATGGAATTTCAGTAATGTAACAATTCACTTTCCCCCATGGCCTTCCCCTTTCTGGAGTTCTTAGGCCTTTTCTGAACAATGTGGAACAGAGTAACTCTGCTTGCTTACTGCTTACAGCTAAGAGGGAATGCACTGGTTCACTTCAAGACCAACAGATGTGACCTCCTTACATACACGTTTCAAAAGTGCCCCAGAAACATTAATGAGACAATCTTGATTTGTTGCTGTCCCGTGTCGCGTCTGACTCTTTACGACTCTATGGACTGCAGCACACCAGGCTTCCATGCCCATCAGCAACTCTCGGAGCTTGCGCAAAGTCACGTGCATCGAGTCAGTGATGCCATCCAACCTTCTCGTCTTCTGTTGCCCCCTTCTCCTTCTGCCTCTGTCTTCAGGGTGTTTTCTGATGAGTTGGCTGTTTGCATCAAGGGGCCACAGTACTGGAGCTTTTGCTTCAGCCTCAGCCCTTCCAATAAATATTCAGGGTTGATTTCCTTTAGGATGCACTGGTTGTATCTCCTTGCTGCCCAAGGCACTCTCGGGAGTCTTCCCCAACTCTTCAAGAACAGAGTTCGCTCTTTGTACAAGAGATCGTGCCACATGGGGGTCAAGCCCTCAATCTTGGTGTCTTCCAAATGCCACATGACATGTTCCCCTAAACTTCTCTTTTAAAGACTTTCCCCTTCAGGTGGGGCAGGGGGAGGGGTAGCCTTTACTAATAATTGCAGTCGAGAAAAGATAGAGAGTTTTTGTTACAGCCTAGTAAAGATGGAAGATGGGCGTGATGTTTTCCATGAATAGTCATGCTGAGAAGGACAGTGTCCTGTCCGTGTGGCCATTCTTAAAGCGTATCCTCAGTATTCTGGCACCAGTTGCCAAAATCATTAGGCCCGCAGAATTCATATTTCACCTGCCTGAAGATCTCTTCCTCGAGGGTCCCACGTTTGTTACCCTTATTCTTGAACTCAGTGGCTCGTCCTTTGCTCTTAATTATTGCCTTGAACGGTAGAGTCTGTGCAAGACGTATTTCATTGTATTTATTACTCACCTCCCCCAGGTGAAGATTTCCATAAGGCTGAACGCCTAGGTCCAGCTGAGGATTTTCTTGCCTCTTCTGAAAAAGTAAGTTAGAAGAGGCTCTTAAAATATGTACTGCTTTATTTTTGGCTGTGCTGGGTCTTTGATGCTGTGTGAAGGCTTTTCTAGCTACAGCCAACGGGGGCTTCTCTCCAGTTGTGGTGTGTGGGCTGTCGTTTCTCGTATTTCTGAGCACAGGCCTCCATAGTTGCAACTCCCAGAGTCTAGAGCACAGTCTCAATCACTGTCGCACGTAGCCTTCGTTACCGCTCACCATGTAGGATCTTCCCAGACCTGGGATCAAACCCGTGTCCTCTGCATGGGCAGACAGATTCTTCCCCACTGAATCGCTCGTGAAGCCCTCTTTACGGGGAGTTCTAAAACAATCTGCAGAATCAGAGACAGTCCGCATGTCTGTATATAATCACCTCCCCGCACCCCAGTTCTTTTTTTAAAAGACGCAAACACCTATGGAGCTGTATCAGGTAGACTCAACTTTCAGGCAAGGTTTGAGATCGTGTTTCTTCACCGAGGAGGGAAAGAGAAGATAAATTTTGAAAGAAATGGAAAAAAAAAAAAAAAAAAAAGAGGGTAAGGATAGTGCACTTGAAGGTGAGTGGAGAGGTGTAATAAGGGGAACCATATAGAAACACGGAGTGCAATCATCTAAGTCTATCATGCTTTAGGTCAGCATGGCTGTCAGTTGAAAATTAAGCTCCCTGGAAAGTCCGAGTGTCTTGAATGTAGCATCTGAGGGTCCACCTAAGTCTTCCTTCTGGGAAACCAGCAGTTGGAAATCTCAGTCAGCTGGTGCTTCGCCAACTTCTGCAGAAGGTCCTTTGGGTCACCTTTCTGGGTCCAGCGGGCGTGGACATTTCTTCAGGACACATCTGACCTCCCTCCATCAATGGGAGTTTGCACCCGGCTCTCAGTTACTCCTTTGCTTCGTTGTATTTCTTCTCCAAGGAGCCTTGAATTCCATGTCAAGGAAAATGCATTCAAAAGTGGGTCTGTTTATAGGAAAAGCTTCTCACTTCAAAATTTCACCTGGAAAGCCCATCTGATACAGTACTGAGGAGGAAAGGTATGTCACATCCACCAGTTCCTTCAACCTACATCTTCAACAGAAGCAGAACAGGACAGTAACATGACTTAGAATGAGAGGGCCTGATTCATTAGTGCAGTGGGGGCTCCAAGTTGCAGTCACCGGCATCTCAGGCTATGGTTTTTCCAGTGGTCACATATGGATGTAAGAGGTGGACTATAAAGAAAGCTGAGCACCGAAGAATTGCTGGTTTTGAAGTGTGGTGTTGGAGAAGACTCTTGAGAGTCCCTTGGACTGCAAGGAGATCCAACCAGTCCATCCTAAAGGAGATCAGTCCTGGGTGTTCATTGGAAGGACTGATGCTGAAGCTGAAACTCCAACACTTTGGCCACCCAATGCGAAGAGCTGACTCATTTGAAGACTCTGATGCTGGGAAAGATTAACAGTGGGAGGAGAAGGGGATGACAGAGGATGAGATGGTTGAATGGCATCACTGACTCATCATGGACATGGGTTTGAGTAAACTCCGGGAGTTGGTGATGGGCAGGGAGGCCTGGCATGCTGCAGTCCAAGGGGCCTCAAAGAGCCGGACACGACTGAGCGACTGAACTGAATTGAACTGAGCATCTCAGGATGGTACATCACTTTGCTACATTGATGAGAAAAGAGTCCAAGGATTGCAAGTTGCAAAGTGAAGTGAAGTAGCTCAGTCGTGTCCGACTCTTTGCGACCCCATGAACTGTAGCCTACGGGCTCCTCCATCCATGGGATTTTCCAGGCAAGAATACTGGAGTGGATTGCCATTTCCTTCTCCAGGGGAACTTCCTAACCCAGGGATCAAACCCAGGTCTCCCTCATTGTAGGCAGACGCTTTACCGTCTAAGCCACAAGGGAAGCCCCACCTTCTATTTTGTTTCATTGCAACGACCTTTTCCGGATACCATATTGCAATGTCAGGAATCCATGAATGAGTGCCGAGTCTTGGCATTGGTATGTCTAGAATTTCTTTTTTCAACAGGTCATTTCGTTTTCAAGAGGTCATTTTTTTTCTAGGTGACAAACAAATAGAAAAAAATGTTTTGACTGCCCTGTAAAACTTGAGATAATGCTGTTGTTTTCTAGCATTTTCTAGATTTATTGCTTGAGGGTGGTTAAATATGTTGCATGGGAGAAAAAAGTTATTGCAAAGTTAATGTGGAAGTGGACACATTTAAAGATTTTAATCCCACTTAAAACTTTAAATCTCACTTAAAAATTTTATTTATTGATTTCAGGCTGTGCTGGGTCTCCTTTGCTGTGCAGGCTTTCTCTAGTTGTGACTAGCAAGACATAACCTCTAGTTTCAGTGTGTGCGCTTCTCTTGTTTCAGAGCACAGGCTCCAGAGTGATTCTGGCACACAAGCTCAGTTGCTCTGCAACACGTGGGCTGTTCCCAGACCAGAGACTGAACCCACTTCCCCTGCATTGGCAGGAAGATTCTTTACCATGGGATCACCAGAGAAGTCCCCCAAAGAGCCCCAGTTTTGTGTGGCCAGGGTTTTCTTCTGGACTGGGTGTGACTTGAAGTCACGGATATCATTTGGGCCATGGTCCTCAAGTGCAGTCTGCATAAGCATCACCCTGGAGTCCCTGTTGACACCTCTTCCGGGGTGCTCCTTCAGACTGAACCCCAGTCTTGGTGAAGTGTGGGGATGGGAGGACTACGCCCCCACGCTGAGAAAGATTGATGTGCGTGCTCAGTCCACTGAAGGGAATAGAGGTGGCTGCCAGTGTGAATCTGTTCAAAATGGGACAAACAGCACTACATTTTTTTGTTTGTTTTTATTTTAATTGAAGGATAATTGCTTTACAGAATCTTATTGTTTTCTGGCAAACCTCAACCTACAGGACTTTCATTTTCAATTCCTATTCAATAAAAATTATATACTGATGAATCTATGAGCGTAATTTTTAAGAAATAGTAACGTTAGTGAGATATGATTCACATGCCGTGCAGTTCACCTATTTACATAATTTATTGGTTTTTCGTGTACCCACAGACTTGTGAAACCAATTGCACGATAACGGGATGTTTTCAACACCACCCCCAGAAAAGCACCGTAGATGTTGGCAGTCACTGCCTTTTCCTGCTCTCTCACGTCCCCGGTCGTAGAGAACCTCTCGTCTAATTTCTGTCCCTGTGTAGACTGGCTCCTTCTGGACTTTTCATAAAGACGGCATTATAGAGTCCATAGTTTCCTGTGCCTGGACTCTCTCACCAACTACAATATTGTTAAGGTTCATCTTTGCTGTCTCATGTATCATATCAGGGTTTCACTCCTTTTCATCGCCAAGTAATATTCCACTGTACATTTTCATGTATTTATTCCTTCATCAGTTAATACACGTTAGGATGGTATCTACTTTTTGACTGTTAATGAGTAGTGCTCTCACGAACATTTGTCTACAAATTTTGGGTGGTGTGGATGGAATTACAAACCTATTAGACGTGTTTTATCCTGAAATTTTTGCATTAAATTTATACTTTGAGTTGCCTGTTATAACAGTAGGATGACCTTTTTCATCCTTTACCCCCACTGTAAATTCCTGATATAATAAAACTCACGCCCAATATCAAAATAATAACAAGGTTTGGGAGGGAGGGGACGTATGTCTACCTATGGCTGGTTCGTGCTGATGTATGGTGGAAACCATCACAATATCGTAGGGGAATTATCCTCCAATTAAAAATAAAATAAGATTTTAAGTGGTGGGATGGGAGGGACTTTCCAAAGGGAAGGGATATATGTATACCTATGCCTGGTTCATGCTGAGGTTTGACAGAAAACAGCGAAATTCTGTAAAGCAATTATCCTTCAATAAAAAATAGATTAATTAAAATAAAATAAAATATTTTAAAAACCAGTAACCATCCCAGAGTGGATGTCTTTCTGGAGCACTAAGCACTAACCTTAAATCAGCTTTGGAGGAAACTCACTTAATTCTTTGAGAAACGATGAATAGATTTCCTGCACATACCCAGGTTCCATCAGAGTGACATTCGCTTGAACACACGGGGGTACCTGGGGTCTGCATTTAGTATCTGAGCTGTATCTCACGGGCTCTGGTGTATCTACAGTGATTTCTTATAAACTAGTGTGTGCATTTCTGTGTATATGCCGGTGTGTTTTATTTGTTTCTCATTCTTTGGATTTTCGGGTCTTGTACTTCATAGTATTCTGATGAATCAAGGAAGGAGCACAGTTGTAAATGAGATTGATTTTCCACTGATACTGTCTTTCTTTTAAAAAGACTGGTGGAATAATTGCATCTACCTCAGTGAATGGGGGGAAAGGATCCTAGGGAATAATAGTGTGCTGAAAAGGGGAGTGTGAGGATCGTTCTTTTATTTCACTGACCACTTCCCTGAAAACTCTTCTCTTCTCACACATCTGATTATTAATCATTGCCTTGTTCACCAAGGGCAAATTAGATAGTTGGCAGTGTATTGCTTTTATTTTTCTGTGTGTGTGTATATGGTTTTATATATATATATAATTATATATATTTATATATTATAATATTATATGATATATATTGTTATAATATATTATATTATACATGGTATATTATTATACCATATTATAGTATATTGTATTGTATTATATATGATATATTAATTGTATTACATTATATATGATAGAGCTTCCCTGGTGGCTCAGAAGTTAAAGCGTCTGCCTGCAATGCGGGAGACCTGGGTTCGATCCTTGGGTCAGGAAGATTCCCCTGGAGAAGGAAATGGCAACCCGCTCCAGTATTCTTGCCTGGAGAATCCCATGGATGGAGGAACCTGGTGGGCTACAGTCCACGGGGTCGTAGAGTCGGACACGACTGAGCGACTTCACTTTCACTTTCACTTATATAATGATATATAAATTATGTTATATTATTATAATACTATACTTTATATATTATATAATTTCGTATACATATTTTATATTATATATGATTATAATGTACATTACATTATAATATACATTGTATGTGATTATTATATTATATATTATATTAAAACTATATTATATATGATTATATATAATATATATAAAATGATCTATTATTATATATTATACATAATATATTATAATATAATATAATTTCATTATATTATGCTGCTGCTGCTGCTAAGTCGCTTCAGTCGTGTCCGACTCTGTGCAACCCCATAGATGGCAGCCCACCAGGCTCCCCCGTCCCTGGGATTCTCCAGGCAAGAACACTGGAGTGGGTTGCCATTTCCTTCTCCAGTGCATGAAAGTGAAAAGTGAAAGTGAAGTCGCTCAGTCGTGTCGGACTCTTAGCGACCCCATGAACCGCAGCCTACCAGGCTACTCCATCCATGGGATTTTCCAGGCAAGAGTACTGGAGTGGGGTGCCATTGCCTTCTCCGCATTATATTATACATGATAGTTTATATATATATAAATTGTGTGTGTGTATATATATATATATATATATATATAATGACTCCAGATTCATAAAATATAGTAATTTATATTGCTTTCTTCCCTGTAAAACTCTTTGCTTTTTGGCATTCTGTATGTCTGATTAACCTACTTATTTCTGGTAGCTTTCTCATAATTTAAAAATGTTTTTTTCTTCACATCAGCTGAGCTATTGAAGTACAGCCTTAACATCAAAGAAAGAAGTATAGTCCTGTTAAAATGGGAAAAACACTGCTCTGTTGATTATAATGACTTTAGAAAACACTTCTTTTTGAACTACTGGTTTGGGTCATATTCAGCGATCTAACTTTTTAGGGGACCATCTCTCCCCCTTAGTTTCTTTCTGCAGTGGAAATCGTAGCTATAATTTACGTGTTCATGCCTGCTCAGTCGCTTCATTCATGTCTGACTCTTTCTGACCCCATGGACTGTAGCCTGCCAGGCTCCTCTGTCCATGGGATTCTCCAGGCAAGAATCCTGGAGTGGGTTGCCCTGCCCTCCTCCAGGGGATCTTCCCAACCTGCTGATCGAACCCGTTCTCTTATGTCTCCTTCACTGGCAGGCAGATTCTTTACCACTGCGTCACTGGGGAAGCCCCAGCTATAATTTACAGAAATAATTCAATATTAATCACGTCCTGTGAAGCTTTTCTCATAGAGACTGTCTTTAGATAGAATGGCCTCTTTGTTAACCTTGCATAGCAAATATTTCTCGGCCAACAGGGTTCCTGAATTGAGAA
The DNA here is from genome assembly GCF_014754425.2 of Oryx dammah. NCBI lineage: Eukaryota > Metazoa > Chordata > Mammalia > Artiodactyla > Bovidae > Oryx > Oryx dammah. The sequence continues at coordinate 125,928,951 of NW_024070207.1, forward strand.
GAATTAATTTCCAAGTTCTATGTACGATTTTATTGCAAATGGCGAGAAAAAAATAAAACCCTAAGAAATGCATCTTCAATATTTCCAATACTATTTTCTGCAGTTCTTCTTGCTGATTAAGAAGTCTGAGCAAAGGTTCTGCCTCACTTATCACTTTCAAGCAAGAAGAGAGGGCTGAGACTGCAGGACGAAGACTGGGCATCTCACCCCTAATCGAGCTGATTTGTTGGGGGGCTGTCCTTGTGGGGGGCAGCCATTTTACATGTGCCTGATTCCTGCTGAGTGGCAGGAGGGAATTTGCGCCCCCCCCAACTCAGAAGATGGCTTTCAGAGAGGACTTCCCTTCCTTTCCCTACCCCGCCTCCTCTCCCCCTCCCCTTAGGAGACCTTGCTGAAGACAAACAGATGCCTGCTGCCAAAACGCAGGACTTAACCTGACCCTCCAGCAGCTCACAAAGGAGGGCTTTCAGGTCCCCGGGGGAAACAGCCCCCAGCATCTTATCAGGCCGTGAAATTCGGAGAGAAAAGCCCTTTGCCTCCTTGCCTCCGGCTGCCTAACCATGCAGGGCAGTGATAACCGTGCTGCTGCCCCAGAGAGAGGAAGGGAGAATGGATACAGAGAATACTGACCAGCACACAAAGGCAGCCGGGCCCCCCACTCCTCTTCCTGGATTGCTAGGTGGTCTGCAAAGCTCCTGAGGACCCGTCACAGGGTGGGGCACAAGAGCATTCTGTTGTCCCTGGGTCGCTCTGGGTGGGGGTGGGCTGCATCGGGAATCTGGTTCTCTGCTCTGGAGGGTCCCTGGCTTCGTCTCATTAACAAACAGCCGCGGCAACTTCATTTCCAAAAATAATAATAATAAAAAATAACAGAAGGGAGAGGAGCTCATCCCTTCATGGAAAAGACAAGTCTTGAGTCGAAAAGTGCTTAGAACGTTGTGCCTCCTGCAGCTGCCGGAGTGCTCTTTGCAGTCAAGTGTATGTTTGAGTCACTCACATTTCCCGGGGTAAAGTTAATGACTCGGGTGCAAGGTGCTAATGTTTCGTATCAACACGTGGAGACGTTGAGAGCATATGAAAAGACACAGAAGAAGAGCGTTCCTCAGGGTGTGGAAGTGCCTTCCTTTGGTGCGCTCAGGAATAAAGCAGTGGTTGGCCGTCCGTGATGTGGTTCCGTGGACCATCAGCCAGCAGTGTCCTGGCTGAGGTCTCTGCAACGTCACTGTGCAGGTGCAACGTGTTCTCAGTCACTCTCAGGAAATAACAGGTGGACAATAAGCTGAAGGAGTTGCATGGAAAATAATAGAACCCGTGGAAGAAATAGCCTTTACTTTTCCCTTTGTGTGTCTGCAGCCCCTTATCCTACCAGAGTGAGTGGTCTCAGTTATACTCAGATTTGTGGGGTTTGTGCACCTTATCTGTATGGTCAGAAGTATGGTTTTTACAGTAGTCATGTACAGATGTGAGAGTTGGACCATAAAGAAGGCTGAGCACCAAAGAATTGCTGCTTTTGAACTGCGGTGTTGGAGAAGACTCTTGAGAGTCCCTTGGACTGCAAGGAGATCCAACCGGTCCATCCTAAAGGAGATCATTGGAAGGACTGATGCTGAAACTCCAATATTTTGCTCACCTGATGGGAAGAGCCGACTCATTGGAAAAGACCCTGATGGTGGGAAAGATTGAAGGCAGGACAAGGTGAAGACAGAGGATGAGATGGTTGGATGGCATCACCGACTTGATGGACATGAGTTAGAGCAAATTCCGGGCGATAGTGAAGGACAGGGACGCCTGGTGTGCTGCAGGACATAGGAGCTTGAAGAGTCGGACATGACATACTGAGCAACAACACCTTATCTAAAATTTAGAAATACTCTCATGTGTGAATGAGACCATTTTTAAGCTCCTCTAAAATCGAAGAAGCAGTCTTAATATACCAGCTATGTCACAAACACCACACGTCTTTTGTAATATAGGAGTGTCCTAACACACGTTATTTTCAAGCGTGCAGACTCTTACTTAATAACGTTCCTGCTTCATAGAGCAGCACTCTCTATGCTGTATTTATTAGATGATTAAACAATTGGTTCTATAAACGGCACTGGGTGTTTGGAGAAACGGAAGCTAGATCATTTGTCTTCGATAAAGGGAGCATAAATTTCTTTAATAACAGAGTCGTTTTCTTGCCTCCGTTTTACACTTTGACATCATGTCTGCTGTGCTTCTGGAAACACATTCAGCAATTACTCCAAGGACAGCTAAGATCCCAGCTCTCACTTCCCAACAGCTGAAGTTTACTCCGAGAAGCCTGTGTGTTGTAAATCATCTATGTCTCTCTTCTCGCAAACCAGCAGAAACTGTTGGGGGTGGATCCATACTGTTGAAATTTACAACCTTATCTTCATGCTTCTGAAGGTCGGATCCAACAAAAACATCCCACTTGCTCCTGCTACACATTTTCCTCCCACTCGGCATTCTGTTTGCTGCCTGAATATCTGTTCATCGAGAGAGCTCTGTCCAGCTTTATGCTAGGGTGATGTAGCCCCTGTCTGTGTCTGTGTGTGTCTCTTCTCCCTTCTTCTTCCATGGTATTGATCCCAACTGTTGCACTTAATTAACTTTTCCTCCATCGCACTCACCATTGAAGCAGGCTGTCGGTCTCGTCTGTCCACTAACTCTTTATGTCTCTGGGTGGCCCAACAAATAGTATGCAGGGAAAGTAGGGAGGTACCAGAGTGGTTATCCACTTACAGGGATGACTTGTAAAGCTGTGGCTCCGTTCTTTGCGTTGTTGATGGCATCAAGGTTAGATTTGAATGCACATCCATCATCTTGGTGGCTTGGGTCTGCCAGTGTCAGTCAAGAGAAGAAACCAGGCCAGGTACACACAGTTCAGTTCAGTCGCTCAGTCGTGTCCGACTCTTTGTGTCCCCATGAATTGCAGCATGCCAGGCCTCCCTGTCCATCACCAACTCCTGGAGTTCACTCAGACTCACGTCCATTGAGTCAGTGATGCCATCCAGCCATCTCATCCTCTGCCATCCCCTTCTCCTCCTGCCCTCAATCCCTCCCAGCATCAGAGTCTTTTCCAATGAGTTAACTCTTCACATGAGGTGGCCAAAGTACTGGAGTTTCAGCCTCAGCATCATTCCCTCCAAAGAAATCCTAGGGCTGATCTCCTTCAGAATGGACTGGTTGTATCTCCTTGCAGTCCAAGGGACTCTCAAGAGTCTTCTCTAACACCACAGTTCAAAAGCATCAATTCTTCAGCGCTCAGCTTTCTTCACAGTCCAACTCTCACATCCATACATGACCACAGGAAAAACCATAGCCTTGACTAGATGGACCTTTGTTGGCAAAGTAATATCTCTGCTTTTCAATATGCTATATAGGTTGGTCATAACTTTTCTTCCAAGGAGTAAGCGTCTTTTAATTTCACCATCTGCAATGATTTTGGAGCCCCCCAAAATAAAGTCTGATACTGTTTCCCCATCTATTTTCCATGAAGTGATGGGACCGGATGCCATGATCTTTGTTTTCTGAATGTTGAGCTTTAAACCAACTTTTTCACTCTCCTCTTTCACTTTCATCAAGAGGCTTTTGAGTTCCTCTTCACTTTCTGCCATAAGGGTGGTGTCATCTGCATATCTGAGGTTATTGATATTTCTCCCGGCAATCTTGATTCCAGCTTGTGCTTCTTCCAGCCCAGCGTTTCTCATGATGCACTCTGCATATAAGTTAAATACACACTGGAAGGAGTTTAATCCAGGGAATCAAGTGCTTCTAAAATTTAAGTGCAGAAGGAATTAGGCTCTCCATTAAACCTCCAGAGGTGAGTCAAGAACAGTACAGAGCTGACCCTCTTGTTCTCTATAGGGATCTCTCTGGAACAACGATCTCAGGTCTAGGGGTCTTCCCCTGTGGAGACTCTCTGGATACCCAGAAGCTGAGCAATGAAGACTTGAGGATGACAGTAGAAATCCTGGACAGGTCCACACGTTCTGTACAGCAGAAACAGTAATGGGGGGCGGGGAGCGGACAGGCAAGGAAACAGCGTCTTCCTCCTTCAGAGGTGGCCTCAGTGGGTTCACTATCATGGCCAAGTGACGTTCCAAGTCTTCGTGACAAGGTCATCTCAGGAATGTAGTTTTCATTTCCTTCCCTACTGGGAGAAGTGTGTAATGGGTGTTGGATGTACACTCTTGTACTTTTAACACTCTCCAAGGTTTTTAAAAGGTGGGGCAAAAGTTAAAAGGTGGGAAAAAGGTGGAAACAGGGACAGATTTCATTTTCTTGGGCTCCTAAATCACTGTGGATGGTGACTGCAGCCACGAAGTTAAAAGATGCTTGCTCTTTGGAAGAAAAGCTATGACAAACCTAGACAACGTATTAAAAAGCAGAGACATCACTTTGCCAACAAAGGTGTGCATAGTCAAAGCCATGGTTTTTCCAGTCACCGTGGATGGATGGAAATAGCTTTCATTGTTATTTTATCAGAGTGGAATTCCACTGAACAGAAGAACCTCGGTACCACTCTTCTCCAGGTAAAAGGACAATGAAATGAAACACCCAGGTGAAACTTGGCATGTTCTGAGTTTGGGTTAAGGGCAGAATGGTTTCTATAGAAACAGGGTCTCCCACACATCATTAAAGTATATCCCTCCTCTCCGGGGCTTTCAGCTTCTGGAAACTCAAGTTCAAGCAGCCCCCCTTGAATGGTTTTCCTCAGGGATGGCATCATGTGCTCGAGGCCCGTCTTGGTCCACAAAGCTGGGCTGACTTGATCCGCTGGCATGGGAGTAACACAGAAGTCCTCACGCACCTTGCTTGCCTCCCCGGTCTTTTCAGGAGCATGCCATGCCTTCCTGGAGCTGGACGTGGTCAGACAGCCCGACCACAAGGATACAGATTAAGCCGTCACTGGTAACAGGCTGCTTCTCTCTGCAAAGAATTAACACCGACACTCCCGATGATTTGTGCAAATGGAAGGACTTGCTCTGCTCCCCTGTCCTTGCTGGAGACCTGCTACAACAGTCACTCACCTCCCAGACAGATACATCCAACTGCTTAGAGTTAAGTAGCTGCAGTGTCCATCCACCTAGGCGTTGCTCATATAAATAATCTTTTTAACTCACACCACATATGATATGTATATATATAAGTTCCAAAGCTGCTCCATGAGATGGAACATAGGGCCCCATGCAGAGTCATTCAGTTGACTTAGGCACATTTTGTAAGAGCAGACAAATGCAGACCACCCGGCGAGGGAATACCATTGACACGGTTCTCCAACACCGCTGATGACATGATTCCCTAAGATCTGTGCATTATTAAGAAAATGTGCAGGTGAAAGAAAATATATATGTTTGGGGGTAAGGATCAGCGCTGGACCAGCTTCAGCATCTCAGCATCACACGAAGGCAGGGGGGCCCCTAATCTCGCTCGGCGTGTGGCATGTCAGGAGGGTTTTCAGACCTGGCCTCTGAGCTGTCAGGAGCATGCTGGGCGGATTACACACTCTGGCTTTTCACCACGGAGGTGGGGAACCAGCTGGTTAAGCTCTCGGGATGCTGTGACTGGGCATCCCCGTCGAGTTGTGCAGAGAGTCTGACTGAATGAAAGCACAGGATGGTTCTCAGCCTGTGAAATCTTGACTGATGGCTGTGATGGGTTTTCCCGAGTTACTTTGATTACCTGAGGGTCCTTCGTGGAGAATGAGGACTGGTTGATTTGGTAGCCTGCACAAGACAGAGATGCCTATAACCAAACTATTAAAAAATATTTTTTGCACGTGAGAGTGTGTGTGTGTCTTTCTGGTTTTGAAATGATGTAGAGGTCATATTTCTTAGCCGTGGTTGGTTTTCTGCCCACGCCGATGAAATATACATGTTTTATTTTCCCGGAGGAAAGGCTGTCTTCTCGTGCACATCGTTTGCTGGGACCGCCCGCGTCTACAGTCCTTTGCCCTCAGGAATTGATGATGTCAGGATGAGGAATGGGGCGGATTGAAAAATCAATGAAATCACCCTTCTCTTATGCCCCTGTTTGGCCAAAGAGCAGTATCAGTTTTTCCTATTACTGGACTTGTAATAGGGAAGGGCTGATTTCTGCCGCTTTCAGAATTTAGGTATGAATTTAAGGCAGCTTGGGCAAATACTACCGAAAGCTGATAATTTCACAGGATGGATCATCGAGTGGTTTGCAACAGTGCAACAAGTGGCTTATACTTCTTTCCTGTTTTCACTGTGAGACAGTTTGCTTCGATGTTGGTAGAGGGTTTCTTTGGTACAAAGGAGGGAGGCACATTTTCAGAGGCAAACTGGACCATAGGGCTGAGTGAAATCGCTCCCTGTGTTTATAATTGGAAACCCAGACAAGGGAAGGGGTGATTGGGGTTATCACACACCCACTGTGGATTTACCCCAGGACTCTAGGTTGAAAGACTACTCTGGCACCATCAGGGTTCCTGAGACTGTTGTTAAAACACCTGTTTGACAGGTAAGGATGGGGGAAAGAGACAGGGTGTTTGGGACGGACATGGACACACTGCTGTATTTAACATGGATGACCAGCAAGGACCTGCTGTATAGCACAGGGAACTCTGCTCAATACTTTGTAATAACCTATGGTTACCAGGGGGGATGGATGCAGGAAGGGATAGTTAGGGAGCTTGGGATGGACATGGACACACTGATGTATACATGGAGAACCAAAAAGGACCTGCTGGACAGCACAGGGAACTCTGCTCAATACTCTGTAATAATCTTATGGTTCCCAGGGGGAAAGATGGGGGAAGGGATAGTTAGGGAGTTTGGGATGGACATGAACACACTGCTGTGTTTAATATGGAGAACTAGCAAGGACCTGCTGGACAGCAGAGGGAACTCTGCTCAATACTCTGTAATAACCTTATGGTGACCAGGGGGAAGGATGGGGGAAGGGATAGTCAGGGAGTCTGGGATGGACATGGACACACTGCTGCATTTAACATGGAGATCCAACAGGGACCTGCTGGACAGCACAGGGAACTCTGCTCAAGGTCATGTAACAGCCTGAATGGATACATGCATATGTATGGCTGAGTCCCTTTGCTGTCCACCTAAAACCATCACAACATTGTTAACTGGCTATCAGTTCAGTTCAGTTCAGTTCAGTGACTCAGTCGTGTCCGACTCTGCGACCCATGGACTGCAACATGCCTGGCCTCCCTGTCCATCGCCGACTCCCGGAGGTTACTCAAACTCATGTCCATTGAGTCAGTGATGCCATCCAACCACCTCATCCTCTGTCATCCGTTCTCCTCCTGCCGTCAATCTTTCCCAGCATCAGGGTCTTTTCAAATGAGTCAGTTCTTCACATCAGGTGGCCAAAGTATTGGAGTTTCAGCTTTAGCATCAGTCCTCCCAGTGAATATTCAAGACTGATTTCCTTTAGGATGGACTGATCGGATCTCCTTGCATTCCAAGGGACTCTCAAGAGTCTCTTCCAACACCACAGTTCAAAAGCATCAATACTTAAGTACTCAGCCTTCTTTATAGTCCAACTCTCACATCCATACATGACTACTAGAAAAACCACAGCTTTACCTAGACATACCTTTGTTGGCAAAGTAATGTCTCTGCTTCTTAATATGCTATCTAGGTTGGTCATAGCTTTTCTTCCAAGGAGCAAGGGTCTTTTAATTTCATGGCTGCAGTCACCATCTGCAGTGAACATCTATATTACACCATTTGCTGCTTCTGCTGTTAAGTTGCTTCAGTCGTGTCCGAGTCTGTGCGACCCAGAGACGGCAGTCCACCGGGCTCCTCTGTCCCTGGGATTCTCCAGGCAAGAATACTGGAGTGGGTTGCCATTTCCTTCTCCATCTACAGCCCCCCAAAATAAAGTATCTCAGTGTTTCCATTATTTCCCCATCTATTTCCCATGAAGTGATGGGACCAGATGCCATGATCTTAGTTTTCTGAATGTTGAGCTTTAAGCCAACTTTTTCACTCACCTCTTTCATTTTCATCAAAAGACTCTTTAGTTCCTCTTCACTTTCTGCCATAAGGGTGGTGTCATCTGCATATCTGAGGTTGTTGATATTTCTCCTGGCAATCTTGATTCCAGCTTGTGCTTCATCCAGCCCAGTGTTTCTCATGATGTACTTTGCATATAAGTTAAATAGGCAGGGTGACAATATACAGCCTTGACGAACTCCTTTCCCTGTTTGGAACCAGTCTGTTGTTCCGTGTCCAGTTCTAACTATTGCTTCCTGACCTGCATACAGATTTCTCAGGAGGCAGGTCAGGTGGTCTGGTAATCCCATCTCTTTCAGAATTTTCCACAGTTTATTGTGATCCACACAGTCAAAGGCTTTGGCATAGTCAATAAAGCAGAAATAGATGTTTTTCTGGAACTCTCTTGCTTTTTCCATTAACCAGTGGATATTGGCAATTTGATCTCTGGTTCCTCTGCCTTTTCTAAAACCAGCTTGAACATCTGGAAATTCACGGTTCACGTATTGCTGAAGCCTGGCTTGGAGAATTTTGAACACTACTTTGCTAGCATGTGAGAGGAGTGCAGTTGTGCGGTAGATTGCACATTCTTTGACATTGCTATAATTGGCTGTATAATTGGCTATACCCCAATACAAATAAAAAGATTTTAAAAAACAGCTGTTTGCAGAACCTTTATAGACACCTTTGCAGAGCCTGGAAGGTTCTTGTGAACCATTGTGTGGGAAGACCCGCCCTCCCATCAGTATGACGTTTCAGGTCCCAAGCCTCCATCTTTGATTCTCCATGTCTTCCCACAACTGTTCATAGCCACTTGGCTATCTTGATTTTTTAAATTACATGTATTTATTTATAATTGAAGGATAACTGCTTTACATCGTTGTGTTTTGGGTTTCTGCCAAACATCAGCAGGAATCGGCCATACTTATATGCCTATGTCCCTTCCCTCTTGAACCGCCCTCCCACCTCCCTCCCCATCCCACCCCTCTCGGTAGTTACAGAGCCCCGGTTTGAGTTTCCTGAGTCACGTACCAAATTCCCATCACCCCTCTACTATTTTTAAATCACCTTTTGCCAACAGATCTATGTCCATACTAGATTTCAGTGGTGCCTGCTATTGAAAATGGGTTGTCGTTTAGTCGCTCAGTCCTGTCCGACTTTTTGTGAGCCCATGGACTGCAGGACACCAGGCAAAGTTTGTGATTCTGAGTAGTTTTAAGAATACTTGATATATTCATTTTTTAAAAAAATTAGAGTATAGTTAGTTTACAATGTTGCCTTAATTTCTACTATAGAGAAAAATGACTCAGTTATTCACATATACACATTTTTTAATATTCTTTTCCATGGTGCTCTAGCAGAAGATATTGAATATACTTCCCTGCGGCTATACAAGAATGTTGAGGTCCCTTAATGGACCGGAACCTGGTGATCTGGAGTCGATGATAAGAAAGTAAAGGAGAGAAAGAGGCTGATATTCCTTGGTTTACACAGAAAGCCGATAAAGCCCCTGCACGGGGCTTGCTCTGTTCACGAAGGCCTCAGGCACCCTCTCGATGGGGTGGATGTGCAGAGCACCTTCTCGAGAGGGTCTTAGAAGCCCAGGCAGGAAAATGAACTCAGAGAGCCTCTGAGCTCCAGGGGATCAGCCTGAAAAAGAGAGAGAGAAAGACACGGGGACCAGAGCTTTGATGGAGCAAAGGCGTTTTATTCAACATTGTGTAGCTATTTATACTGTCTTACAAGATAGCTATTTTCCGCAGAGATAAAATAAAAACTTACAAGTTATCAAGAAAACATGAGATCATTCATATGAAAGTGAGAGTTGTAAATAACCACTTGTACCATATGGTTCATAAAAAGGAAGAGGGTACTTATCACCGTATAGAAAAACTAACTAAGGAAATGCCTGGATTCCTCAGTCCTGGGAGAGGCTTGCCTCTCCTCTTAATTCCTGAATATTTAGGAATTAATAAGGAACAGAGAATTCATGACAGATCGAAAACAGCACACAGGAAGCCTCCTGTTAAATGCTTCCTGACACAAGAAGGCCTTGTTTTGATGTATTCATTGTTAACTTGCTTTAGAACACTTCCAGAAACTGTTTGAGAATAGTACTTTCATATACCTTTCTTCTGAATCAGAGTACAGCAACCATGTTGACAAAGACTAGTAAACATTTTTGCCTTTCTTGGCCATAAAAGGGCTTCCCTGGTGGCTCAGCTGGTAAAGAATCCGCCTGCAATGCGGGAGACCTGGGTTCGATCCCTGGGTTGGGAAGATCCCCTGGAGAAAGGAAAGGCTACCTACTCCAGTATTTTGGCCTGGAGAATTCCATGGACTGTATAGTCCATGGGGTCGCAAAGAGGAGGATACAGCTGAGTGACTTTCACTTTCTTTAGCCGTACAAACCGTTGCAACTATTCAGCTCAGCTGCAATGGCAACCCACTCCAGTACTCTCGCCTGGAAAATCCCATGGGTGGAGGAGCCTGGTAGGCTGCAGTCCATGGGGTCGCCAAGAGTCGGACATGACTGAGCGACTTCACTTTCCCTTTTCACTTTCATGCATTGGAGAAGGAAATGGCAACCCACTCCAGTGTTCTTGCCTGGAGAATCCCAGGGACGGGGGAGCCTGGTGGGCTGCCATTTATGGGGTCGCACAGAGTCGGACACGACTGAAGCGACTTAGCAGCAACAGCAGCAGCACAGAAGCAACCACAGACAATACATTAATGAACGGGTGTGGCTGTGTTCCCATAAATTTTACTTGCAAAAACAGTTGGTGATTCAGATTTGGTCCCTGGTTTCTAGTTTCTGACCCTAATCTACATGTACCAGTTATTAACTTTTATTTGCTTTATCACGTTCTCTTTAGATAGATAGATAAAGATATAGTTAGTAGTAGTTTTAGTCACTAAGTCATGTCTGACTCTTGCGACCCCATGGACTGCCAGGCTCCTCTGTCCATGGGATTCTCCAGGCAAGAATACTGGAGTGGATTGCCATTTCCTTCTCCAGGGGATCTTCCCAACCCAGGAACTGAACCCGGGTCTCCTGCACTGCAGGCAGATTCTTTACCAACTGAGCTATGAGGGAAGCCCAGATACAGATATAGGTGTGTGTATAGGTGTATGTATATACTTAGAGTTGCTCACTTTTCCTTCCCTTTAAAACTAAGTTGCAGATATCATGACTTTTTAGCCTTCAATATTTTAGCATGTATCTCTTCAATAAGTTGCAGACATCATGACTTTTTATCCTTCAAAGTTTTAGCATGTGTCTCTTACTTAACTGCCGTGGAATGATCACATTCAGAGACTTTCACATGGATGTAGCCTTATAAGCTCATATTTGGTCTGCTGTTAAATTTCACTGCTGCTGCTGCTGCTGCTAAGTCACTTCAGTCGTGTCCGACTCTGTGCGGCCCCATAGGAGGCAGCCCACCAGGCTCCCCCATCCCTAGGATTCTCCAGGCAAGAACACTGGAGTGGGTTGCCATTTCCTTCTCCAGTGCATGAAAGTGAAAGGTGAAAGTGAAGTCGCTCAGTCATGTCCGACTCTTAGCGACCCTATGGACTGCAGCCTACCAGGCTTCTCCACCCATGGGACTTTCCAGGTAAGAGTACTGGAGTGGGGTGCTATTTCCTTCTCCTACTTGTGCTAATAATGTCCTATCCAGCATTGTCTCCTCTGGTTCAGGGTCTGGCCTATCCAGCACTCATTGTGTTCAGCTGTCACGGGTCTTCCATCTCCTTTCATCAGGAAGCAGTCCTTAGCCCTCCTTTGCATCTTACAACATTGGTATGTTTTACGACTAGAGGCTTTTGGCTTTGCAGAAGGCCCCTCATTCTGGATTTGTCAGATTTTTTCCTGGTGGTTCCGTTAAGATTCAGGATGCTACCTGGGTGGTGGTGAGGGTGTGTTTTTAACAGTGCATCATGTTAGGGGCATGCCATATGGGGTTCCCCTGGAGACATTTCCTTTATCACTTAATTAAGGTGTTATTATCCAGATTTCTCCACTGTAAAGCTGTCACTTTATCTTCATTATTAATATCTTTTTAGCATATTAAATATTTTTAATTAGACTATAGTTGGACTGCAAGGAGATCCAACCAGTCCATTCTGAGGGAGATCAGTCCTGGGTGTTCTTTGGAAGGAATGATGCTAAAGCTGAAACTCAGGTACTTTGGTCACCTCATGCAAAGAGTTAACTCACTGGAAAAGACTCTGATGCTGGGAGGGATTGGGGTCAGGAGGAGAAGGGGGCTACAGAGGATGAGATGGCTGGATAGCATCACCGACTCGATGGATGTGAGTTTGAATGAACTCCGGGAGTTGGTGATGGACAGGGAGGCCTGGTGTGCTGCGATTCATGGGGTCACAAAGAGTTGGACACGACTGAGCGACTGAACTGAACTGATGTACAATCTTATGTAAGTTACACGTATAAAAATTGAAGGTTGCTCAGTCGTGTCCAACTCTTTGTGACCCCATGGACTATACAGTCCATGAAATTGTCCAGTGCAGAATATTGTCATGGGTACCCTTTCCCTTCTCCAGGGGATCTTCTCAACCCAGGGATCGAACCCAGGTCTCCCGCATTGCAGCAGATTCTTTACCAGCTGAACCACAAGGGAAGCCCAAGTAGACTGGAGTGGGTAGCCTATCCCTTCTCCAATGGATCTTCTGGACCCAGGAATCGAACCAGGGTCTCCTGCACTGCAGGCAGCTTCTTTACTAACTGAGCTATCATGGAGGCCCAAGTTCCAAGTATACATATCTTTTTAACTTGAGAAGTAACCACGGGCTGTTATTGGGACTTTCAGTACTGTGCCAAAAAATGCCATAGCAAAGGAGCAGGTGGAGAATCCGGATGCTAAGAAAGTACGCTTGGTCTTCAATAAACAGAATTCCCCTGACAGATCTGTTTGAAGAGACTTGATGATATGCCTATTGGCACAGTTGACCTGATTAAAAAAAAGGACAGTGAGACGGCGGTTTTCTGATAATAGCTACCTTGATTCACTTTTTTTTTCCATTTTAATTTTTTGTTTATTTTTATTTTCATTGCAACTAAGAGAGCTCTTGATGGTTAGAATCCCCTTTATTGGGTTCAGTAGTTGTGATAACATGAGACCCCAGTTTTCTCGACAGTCATCATGGTGGGAGAGTGACTCTCTGAGCGTTTCAGAGAAAGCTGACTTTCTCTGATGTGAGATGCGGGAGGTGGTGTGACATGGCAGAGCCAGGCTGGTCTCTCGGGTTTAGGCTCTGCCGGTCATGCAGCTGTGCGTCCGCGGGCCGACCGCCAAAAGATTTCATTATTTTGGCAAGACACGGTACACTTTACAACAAACAGGATTGCAACAATTTCTCTACCAATTTAGAGTTGGAGAGAGTCCATGTAGATTTCTAAAGCCAGCACAGTACACATATTTTAGGAAATATATTGGGGGGGAAATGCTTTCCATTGGGGAAAAAAGAAAAAACAACAGATCCATAGTTTTCCAAAGAAACTTGCTGCCCTTAATTCAGAAAACAGAACAGGTCTTTGGAAACGTCTGTTGAGAGCATTATTATCAACTTTTTGAGTATATACCTATGTGAATGAAAAGTGGATTTTGTGTGTGTGTGTGTGTGTGTGTGTGAAACTCCAAATTTATTTTTTGCATGCAGGCAAAAATGAAGTATATATCACTATTCAACTTTTTCTTATTCAACAGAAATGTTTGTGTATGAGAGCATTCCATGTATCCTATAAATGGTACGGTGCTCTGGTGTCAGAGTTTTCCTTCTGATTCCAGCTTCCAGCCACACCCAAGAGCCTGACACCTCATCCAGCCACAGCTGTTGGACTTCAGGCTGAGAAGCTGGCAGTTTTGAAACAATTACTGAAACAGGCTTGAGAGACTAGAAATAAAATAAAATTTCATTTCTTTAATTAAAAAAAAAAAGCAGTTATCAGGAAAACCTGAGAGAATGAAAATAAATTCTACCTACTGGTGTTTTAGAAATGGAAGCGAATCAGATTTCCTGGTTACCCACCACTGTGTGGGTAGTTAAAAACGTTGTCTGTACAAATTTTTTTTAGAAAGAATCTTCGGAGGCAAATATTTCTCTTTTGTGGGGGTAGCGGGGGGTTCCCCAGTGGCTCAGATGGTAAAGAATACACCTGCAATGCAGGACACATGGGTTCAATCCCTGGGTCGGGAAGATCCCCTGGAGGAGAAAATGGCAACCCATAGCAGTATTCTTGCCTGGAGAATTCTATGGACACGATGAACCTGGCGGGCCACGCGGTGCATATTACTCTTTGATGTATCAGAAACCTCAGACCTGCCTGGAACCATCCATTTCTGGGTCCTTCACTTTGTGTTACCTTTCCACTCATAACCTCTCGAGCTTAGTCACAAGAGTTGCACTTCGAAAGGCACACACACACGTCTGGTCATTAGCGCTTTCCCACCATATCGGAAAGCTGTGGACACAGTGTGCTTCTCATGACCGTTGTCTCTGCATCCGGATTCTCACATCCTCTAAGCTCAGCAGTGAATTGAATGGTTTGTGTCCAATCACAGATGGAGCCGTGGACGTAAATCCCGCTACCCAGCCATTGCTCCTGTAAACACGTGTTAGTTCCCAAATCTGCAAGAGGCAGGGTTGGGTTTGACATCACCGGAGATGCTTGCCTTTCTAAAATTCTGTGTTTCCATGTTGTAACTCCTGGAGCATTCTCTGATCTCCTGTTCCTCCTAGCCCATCAGTCAGACCACCTCCATCGGTTCCTTTCTTTTTACCTGCTAATATGTTCTGGTCTCTTCTTTTTGGTGTCTCCTCCTGTGTCAATTTCCCCATGCACTAATACAAAAAGAGGGGACAAACAGATGAAAGGATGCTCAGGTAACTCATTATTAGAGAAAGGCAAATCAAAACCATCATGAATATAGAACTATATTCTGACCTCACACCAGTCAGAATAGCCATCATTGAAAAATCTTTAAACAGTAAATGCTGGATAGGGTATGGAGAAAAGACAACCCTCTTGAACCGTTGGTGGGAATGAAAATTGGTGCAACCACTATAGAAAACCATATGGAGATTCCTTAAACAACTCAACAAAGAACGACCATATGACCTGACCCTTGGGCATATATCTGGAGAAAACCGTAATTCAAAAAGATACATGTACCCCAAGGTTCATAGCAACACTGTTGGCAGTAACCAAGACATGAAGGCAACCTAAATGTCCATGGACAGAGTAATGGAAAAAGAAGTGGCATATAGACACAGTGGAATACTCCTTGGCCATGAAAAGGAGTGAAGTTGTGCCATTTGCAGAGATGTGGCTGGACCTAGAGACTCATCCAGAGTGAAGGAAGTCAGAGAAAAATATAATGTTGCTTATATGTGGAATCTAGAAAAAGGATACAGATGAACTTATCTGCAAAGCTGAAATGGAGACACAGATGTGTTGGATACCAAAGTGGGAAAAAGGACATGGGGTGGACTGGGAGACTGAGACTGCATATCCATACTATTGTGTATAAAATAGATGACTAATGAGAAGCTACTGTATAGGTCAGGGAACTGTACTCTGTTCTTTGGTGACTTGAATGGGAAGAAATCCAAAACAGAGGGGATATATGTATATGTATGTGCAGAGTACTTCATGAGAAACGCTGGGCTGGAAGAAGCACAAGCTGGAATCAAGACTGCCGGGAGAAATATCAATAACCTCAGGAATGCAGATGACACCACCCTTATGGCAGAAAGTGAAGAGGAACTCAAAAGCCTGTTGATGAAAGTGAAAGTGGAGAGTGAAAAAGTTGGCCTAAAGCTCAATATTCAGAAAATGAAGATCATGGCATCTGGTCCCATGACTTCATGGGAAATAGATGGGGAAACAGTGGGAACAGTGTCAGACTTTATTTTGGGGGGGCTCCAAAATCACTGCAGATGGTGATTGCAGCCATGAAATTAAAAGACGTTTACTCCTTGGAAGGAAAGTTATGACCAACCTAGATAGCATATTCAAAAGCAGAGACATTACTTTGCCAACAAAGATATGTCTAGTCAAGGCTATGGTTTTCCCGTGGTCATGTATGGATGTGAGAGTTGGACTGTGAAGAAAGCTGAGTGCCAAAGAATTGATGCTTTTGAACTGTGGTGTTGGAGAAGACTTGAGAGTCCCTTGGACTGCAAGGAGATCCAACCAGTCCATTCTAAAGATCAGTCTTGGCTGTTCTTTGGAAGGACTGATGCTAAAGCTGAAACTCCAGTACTTTGGCCACCTCATGTGAAGAGTTGACTCATTGGAAAAGACTCTGATGCTGGGAGGGATTGGGGGCAGGAGGAGAAGGGGACGACAGAGGCTGAGATGGCTGGATGGCATCACGGACTCGATGGACGTGAGTCTGAGTGGACTCCGGGAGTTGGTGAAGGACAGGGAGGCCTGGCATGCTGCGATTCATGGGGTTGCAAAGAGTTGGACACGACTGAGTGACTGAACTGAACTGAACAGCTGACTCACTCTGCCACACGTGGGCGCATGCTCAGTCGCTTCAGTCGTGTCTGACTCTTTGCGACCCAATGGGTTGTGGCTCACCAGGCTCCTCTGTCCATGGGATTCTTCAGGCAAGAAGACTGGAGAGGGCTGACATGTCCTTCTTCAGTTCTGCTGTACGGCAGACACTAACACAACATTGTAAAGCATTCTGTACTCCAGTAAACATTAATTTAAGAAAAAGAGGGGACAAGATAGATCACATAAGAACGCTCTGTGGAACCATGAGACCTCCAGTGTTGCCATTCTAGCGCTCACATATCACAGCTCCCCAAATCCTTTTCACACTATCTTCACATTTCCTCTACTTCCTTTTGATGTGAATCTTAGCTTTTTGCTTCTAAGTGACTTGTTTACCTCTCTAGACTGTGAAGAACTTGAAGATAGGGTGTGTGTGTGTGTGTGTGTGTGTGTATAGTTTATAAAGTAAGCAGAACCATCACTTTGCATGACACGGTGGTATTGGAATGCAGCATATGTTTATGA
Organism: Oryx dammah; assembly: GCF_014754425.2. Taxonomy (NCBI): domain Eukaryota; kingdom Metazoa; phylum Chordata; class Mammalia; order Artiodactyla; family Bovidae; genus Oryx; species Oryx dammah. The sequence goes on from NW_024070207.1 coordinate 125,945,997, forward strand.
AAAAAAAAAAAGGATGAATGATGTAGAAAGAAAGAGAAAACATATGCTGTAAATGTTCCTCACTCGCTTTACCCTTTCTGCAGAACTGCGGATCCACGATTGTGCAGTTCAGTGGGCAACCGTCCCTGGATATCCACTCAACACCTCGGACTCATCGTGTTACATGCTGACTTCCAGCCCTTTCCCTGTGTATCTTCCTCCTGCACCCTTCATCTTATTGACACCCTCAGCTCCTTCCGGGTGGCGATTAGCAAGTTGGGTGCCTCTGCCATTCTCACTTCTCCGACTTTGCCGTCCACAGGTTGATTTTTCTCTGCCTTCCACTCAGCGTCGTCTGCCATCCAAATGGCATATTGATACTACAAGTGGTAGGGAGAATGTTTGTGAGACACTATGATAATTTTTGCTCTGGTTTGGTTTCCTGTGTATCTCACCTCCCTACTCCATCTCCCATTCTAACACTCAAGTCATTTTTAAACCAATACAGAATTGTAAAGTAAAATAAAAAAAAAAAAGAAAGAAATTAAAAAAAAAAAAGGCATGAACTGGGGCAAGCGACTCTGCTCTGTTGGGTTGGCCAAAAGGTTCTTTTAGGTTTCTCTGTAACATCTCATGGCAAACCCTGAGCAAATTTTTTGGCCAACGCAGTAAGACTGTCAATGGCTCTTGTTGAATTCCAAGGGCCGTCTTTCTAGCCGTGTGTTTTATGGCATCTTCTCTTTTTTTAGCTTTCATACTCCACATATTTACAGTCCTGTTCAGGCCCCAAACCTGCTTACCAGGTATCAGATTGTCCTCATTCTTCTAAGCTGATTTACGTGCTCTTCATTCTGTGAAACCTTCTCTGTTTAACACATATAGAACAACATAGAACAACATATGACTTCTTTGGCTTCTCATGGGATGTTCTTCTGTCATTTATTGTACACACTGTTGCTATTGTTATTGTTGTTCAGTTGCTCAGTCGTGTCCAATTCTTTGGACCCCGTGGACTGCAGCACCCCAGGCCTCCCTGTCCATCACCAACTCCCTGAACTTGCTCAAACTCATGTCCATTGAGTCGGTGATGCCATCCAACCATCTCATCCTCTGTCATCCCCTTCTTCTCCTGCCTTCAGTCTTTCCCAGCATCAGAGTCTCTTCCAAAGAGTCAGCTCTTCGCATCAGTTGGCCAAAGGATTGGAGTTTCAGCTTCAGCATCTGTCCTTCAAATGAACATTCAGGACTGATTTCCTTTGGGATGGACTGGTTGGATCTGCCTTGCAGTCCAAGGGACTCTCAAGAGTCTTCTCCAACATCACAGTTCAAAAGCATCATTTGTTGCTATAGGCTGATATATTTGTGTGCTTTTCTCCCATGGAGGTTACAGACCGCCTCAGGGCTGGACAAATTTCAACTATGTTTACCCCCACCATAGTGAGTAGATGAGCAATTAGAACATAGGAAGCATGAATCCGTATCTGTTCATTTGGCAGATGTTAGTTTGAACAGGTTGAAATGTATAGAATGCTGGCTGTTTTATTTCTAGGAGGGTTGTATCTATTTGTGCTCAGTAACTCAGTCATGTCCGACTCTTCGCAACCCCATGGACTGTAGCCCTCCAGGCTCCTGTGTCTATGTGATTTCCCAACTAAGAATACTGGAGTCAGTTGCCATTTCCTCCTCTAGGGGATCTTCCCCACCCAAGGATTGAACCCGCATCTCTTGTGTCTCCTGCATTGGCAGGTGGATTCTTTACCACTAGGGCCCCCCGGGAAGATCTATTTAACATAATGTAATTATGGGTTCTATTTCCTTGAGAATGGGGTGTGTATGAAAATTTGAAATTTCATCAGAACGCTTTTGTCTCGGAAATTTTTTGTGATTGCTGTTTACGTAATATAATTTCCTTTGCTGTACGTTTGCTAAAGTTTTGGGTTGAATGTAAGGTATGGGATTTTGTGCTAAATACTGTGAAGATGGAGGTTCACCAAAGCAATATCAATAATTTTTCTCTCTGTCAGTAGTTTGGTTCATGAGAGATGGATCTCTTTATCTGTGATATACATAAAATCTTTGGAATTTTAGCACCTAGAGCGTTCTGGAAGTGAATCCTCCTTGAGATCATAATAAATGAGTAATCTCATAGATTTGCAGAGTACTTTTCAGTTTCAAAATCCCTTTCATATATATCATCTCATTAAGCCCTTCTAGCTCATGGCAGAAATAGGGCAGTGCTTTATAGTGGAAATAACATTCCTTTGAGTGGGCCAAAGCATGCTTCCAAACACCAATTCCCACAGTCTCAACTATCTTTACTTGCTTTCTTTCCTCAGCCTCTACAAACAGAAGTTTCCTCTCTCTAAAATAGAATAGTAGTACTTAATGTTACCGCCATCGATTCATTGTCATGAGGCTCCATGGAACGAATCATTTTAAACATGCTCCATAAGTCTGTAAAGATCTGGGCACACTCTCTCATTCAGCAAGACTGTAGCAAGTTGACGTGGATGATTGTGTTCTCATATTTGAATCAGCATCGTTGTTCTTGTTTAGCTGCTATGTCATATCTGAGTCTGCAGCGTGTCTGGCTTCCCTGTCCTCCAGTTTCCCGGAGTTTATGCAGATTTTTGTTCATTGAGTCTGTGATGTCATCCAACCATCTCATCCTTTGTAACCACCGCCCCCCCCGCCCCCCCGCCCCAACCCTGCTTCTCCTGTCCTCAGTCTTTCCCAGTGTCAGGGTCTTTTCCACTGACTCAGATCTTTGCATCAGGTGGCCAGAGTATTGGGGTTTCAGTTTCAGCATCAGTCCTTCCAGTGAATATTCAGGGTCGATGTCCTTTAAGATGGACTGGTTTGATCTCCTTGCAGTCCAAGGGACTCTCAAGAGTCTTCTCCAACATCATGGTTCAAAAGCATCAAGTCTTTGACACTCAGCCTTCTTCATGGTCCAACTCTCACATCTGTACATGACTGTTGGAAAAACCATACCTTTGACTCTATGGACCTTTGTCATCAAAGTGATGTTTCTTCTTTTTAATATGCTCTTCCCTGGTAGCATATTGGACACCTTCCCACTTGGCAGGGGTTGGGGGGGGCTGATCTTCCATGTTTTCGTGGCTTTTTGCCTTTTCATTCTGTCCATTGGGTTTTTCCAGGCAAGAATACTGGAGTCTGGTGCCACTTCCTTCTCCAGTGGACCACATTTTGTCAGAACTCTTCACTTTGACCCGTTCATCTTTGGCGAACTGCATGACATGGCTCATAGCTTCATTGAGTTACACAAGCCCCTTTGCCACAACAAGGCTGTGATCCATGAAGCAGTTGAATTAGCAAGCTGAAATTGAATAGTTGGTGTGATTTTCTCAGTTGTAGAGTAGACACATGGTCAAGTTAGCCTAACACCAAGACTTTGCTTTCCATGATGCCCACGGCTTCTTCCGTAGACGGTACTCTCTGAGGGCATGCTCTGTCCCACATGCCTTGTGAGGGGTTATAATAGGGTTAGCAGACACGGTCCTCCCTCACCAGGACTTGGAGATACTATAACTTCAGTATGAGTCATAGACTCCCACCAGTCAGCAATGTGAGCATTCTTGGGGGAAACTCTAAATCCTACCTGGTTGCACAGAGGGGAAATCAGTTTGTGCTTTGTGCACAGCAGTGGCCAAAAATAGATGGTTTGGTTTGAGTGGAGAAGGACAGCACAGCTTATCTGTAAGGAAGACAGGTTGGTTTAGTCGCTCAGTTGTGTCTGACCCTTGTGACCCCATGGACTGTAGCCCGACAGGCTCGTCTGTCCATGGGATTCTCCAGGCCAGAATTCTCCAGGAGTGTGTTGCCATTTCCTTCCCCTCGGGATCCTCCCAATCCAGGGATTGAAGCTGGGTCTTCCACACTGTACATGGTCTCTTGCATTGCAGGCAGAGTTTTTATCCGCTGAGCCACTAGGGAAGTACTTAAGGAAGACATATCTTGACAAAAGTGGGGTTAGAAAGGATTTGGGGTTTAAGGAACAGAAAAGTAACTAGCTTCACTGGAAGCAATTCATAGGATATTGAAAGTGTTAATTGGGCAGGGTTTGCTGGTTGACCAGATGTTTGGAATATAAGGGCTTCCCTGGTGGCTCAGATGGTAAAGAATCTGGCTGCAATACAGGAGACCCAGATTCGATCCCTGGGTCAGGAAGATCCCCTGGAGAAGGGAATGACAACCCACTCCAGTATCCTTGCCTGGAGAATCCCGTGGATGGAGGAGCCTGGTGGGCTACAGACTGTGGGGTTGCACAGAGTCAGACACGACTGAGTGGCTAACACTTTTTCTTCACTTTGAATGTAAACCCATCTGCTCTGGGTTAGACTGAATAATTATTGACTAATTGTATCAGAATTGACTCTTTTGAAAAGACCCTTATGCTAGGAAAGATTGAAGGCAGGAGGAGAAGGGGATGACAGAGGATGAGGTGGTTGGATGGCATCACTGACTCAGTGGACATGAGTTTGGGTAAACTCCGTGAGTTGGTGATAGACAGGGAGGCCTGGCGTGCTGCAGTCCATGGGGTAGCAAAGTCCTTGGGGACACGACTGAGCGACTAAACTGAACTGAACTGAACTGTACCAGTGACCTCAGATCTTCAAAACCATGACTTGGTAGGATGAATGTGGCCAAGATACGTAGAATGGTTCCATGATTAGAGGTCAGAGTCCCAAGTAGCATTTTCTCCTCCATCCTGGAAAAGTTGTTTTTCAGGACCAAATCTATTACCACGGTCACTTTGCCTGTTGTTAAGAAACAGCGTTGGCACTGTTAATATCTGCAGCTGGATAAGTTTATCACGAGAGTGCTATCTGGATAGTGTACAATGTTTAAACAGTATTCAAAGCCTCACCCACAAGAAGTCAGCACCTCTCCTGTTAATCAAAACAAATAAAATGACTCCAGACAGTGCCAGATGCCCCCCATACCAGGAATGCAAAGTCACTCCCATTTCAGAACACATACTCAGAGCAATGAAAATAATTTGTCTAGTTTCTTAGAAATAAACTCCAGTAGAGAGACCTGCATCAGTGTGTATGTGCATGTGTGTGTGTTAGTAACCCCCTATCCCAGGAATGCAAAATCACTCCCATTTCAGAACTACATACTCAGAGCAATGAAAATGATTTGTCTAGTATCTTATAAATAAATTACAGTAAAGAGACCTGTACAGTGTGTGTATGTGTGTTTGTGTGTTAGTGACCCCCCCCCCAGGAACGCAAAATCACTCCCATTTCAGTCAGTCAGTTCAGTCGCTCAGTCATGTCCCACTCTTTGCTACCCCATGAATCGCAGCACGCCAGGCCTCCCTGTCCATCACCAACTCCCGGAGTTCACTCAGACTCACGTCCATCGAGTCGGTGATGCCATCCAGCCATCTAATCCTCTGTTGTCCCCTTCTCCTCCTGCCCTCAATCCCTCCCAGCATCAGAGTCTTTTCCAATGAGTCAACTCTTCACATGAAGTGGCCAAAGTACTGGAGTTTCAGCTTTAGCATCATTCCTTCCAAACAACACCCAGGACTGATCGCCTTTAGAATGGACTGATTGGATTTCCTTGCAGTCCAAGGGACTCTCAAGAGTCTTCTCCAACACCACAGTTCAAAAGCATCAATTCTTCGGCACTCAGCTTTCTTCACAGTCCAACTCTCGCATCCATACATGACCACTGGAAAAACCATAGCCTTGACTAGATGGACCTTTGTTGGCAAAGTAATATCTCTGCTTTTCAATATTCTGTCTAGGTTGGTCATAACTTTCCTTCCAAGGAGTAAGCATCTTTTAATTTCATGGCTGCAATCACCATCTGCAGTGATTTTGGAGCCCCACAAAATAAAATCTGACACTATTTCCACTGTTTCCCCATCTATTTCCCATGAAGTGATGGGACCAGATGCCATGATATTCGTTTTCTGAATGTTGAGCTTTAAGCCAACTTTTTCACTCTCCTCTTTCCCTTTAATCAAGAGGCTTTTTAATTCCTCTTCACTTTCTGCCATTTCAGAACCACATATTTAGATCAATGAAAATAATCTGCCTAGTATCTTATAAATAAATTCCAGTAAAGAGACCTGTACAGTGTTGTGTGTGTGTTAATCACTCAATCATGTCCAATTGTTTGTGACCCCATGGACTGTAGCCCACCAGGCTCTTCTGTCCATGGGATTCTCCAGGCAAGGATACTGGAGTGGGTTGCCATTCCCTTCTCCAGGGGATCTTCCCAACCCAGGGATCGAACCCCAGTCTCCCACATTGGAGACAGATTCATTACCATCTGAGCCACCCGGGAACCCTGTACTGTGTCGTACAATATGTTTAAAAGTTGGAAGGGTTTACGTAAATTCTCCACTGATGGCTTCTGTATAAAGTCTGAGTGCAAGGCAATTCTGGGAAATGACCAGAAGGCAGTGAAGAGCAGTTGTTTCCTAGATAATTGGCCGACCTCTCCAGTTTACCATTCTTTTTGTCACCTCCAGTTGTCCACAATATACCCCCTTCAGTTTTACTCATTGTGAGCCTGGTCCCTGAAAGTATTGATATTTGGGTGTCCCAACCTTAAGTACTGATAAGCATTTCAATTTATCAATGCATGTATTCAACATTTCAGTTTGTCAGATTATTGAGCTGCTACCCAGCGCTGAGAGTAGTGTAGTAAATGTAATAAACGTCACAGAGTCTCATTGCCCACTATTCCATGAGGGGAATATTGTATGCATATGTCTTGTATTATTGTATATCTTAAAATAGTAATGTAATATATAATTATCATCTGAGCAAGCAATATTGTGATCATATCTTTCTAGTTCAGTTCAGTCACTCACTCATGTCCGACTGTTTGCAACCCCATGGACTGCAGCACACCAGGCCTCCCTGTCCATCACTAACTCTCAGAATTTACTCAAACTCATGTCCATTGAGTTGGTGATGCCATCCAACCATCTTATCCTCTGTCATCCCCTTCTCCTCCCACCTTCAATCTTTCCCAGCATCAGGGTCTTTTCAAATGAGTCAGGTCTTTGCATCAGGTGGCCACAGTGTTGGAGTTTCTGCTTTAGCATCAGTCCTTCCAATGAATATTCAGGACTGATTTCCTTTGGGATGGACAGGTTGGATCTCCTTAGAGTCCAAGGGACTCTCAAGAGTCTTCTCCAACACCACAGTTCAAAGCATCAGTTCTTTGGTGCTCAGCTTTCTTTATAGTCTACCTCGTACATCCATACACGACTACTGGGTATCTTTCTAGATTAAGTAAAAACAGAAATCCATAGCTCCATTCCAAATGACGATCGATGTGATTAGCTCACTCAGCTTTTTTGTTGGTTGGTTTCTTTGAAATTTGAAGTTTTCTTCATTTAGTTTGAATCAGTAGCTTAGAAGGAAATGATTTCAAACAGTTGAGCATCCTAAAACTTGAAAGCCTAAACACTTGTTAGAACATTCATTTTGATTGCTGTTATTTATTGATTGATTGATAGCTTGAGGCAGTATATGATCAGGGCACTTAAAGTTGCAGTCGCCTCTCTGTAGTATTATTGGTCTTCTATTCCCTTCACTGCCTGCTGCAGTCCACGGGGTTGCAAAGAGTCAGACACAATTTAATGATTGAACAGCAATTCCCTTCATACATGGAAGAGAGTTTTGGGGGCTACCTTTTTTGGCAAACTTTTATTGTTATTATTGCTTGGGGAAATAAGAAGTGTTCTATTCTTGTTTGAAGTGTGACAGAAATGGCTGTCTTTTTTTAAAATCTTTGGCTTTTGTTGAAATCATTTTACCTGGCCGGTAGCATCATAAAGAAACAGAGCTTTGGCAAACTCATCCTGCAAAGGTTTACTCAAATGTTTACATCTAGGTTGTTCTTGTAATTTTCACAGTGGTAGCAGTAGCGTCAGTTGCTCACTCGTGTCCAACTCTTTGCGACCCCACAGGCTGTAGCCCACTCGACTCCTCTGTCCATGGGATTCTCCAGGCAAGAATACTGGAGTGGGTTGCCATTCCCTTCTCCAGGGACTCTTCCTGACCCAGGGATCGAATATGGGTCTTCCGCATTGCAGGCAGATTGTTTACCATCTACAGGGAAGATTACTAAAAGAAAATGTTGCCTGTCATTAATAATATTTTGATGTGTTTATTTAAATGCTTCTGAGTAGTGGTGATTGGAAAAGAAGCAAGCATGCAATTAAAATAGAACTTTAAATTGAGTACACTGATGCTAGACTTGACAGATGGAGATTGTGGATTAAAAAGAAGATAAATGTAGTTCCTTGATTTTACACACTTTCATCAGCCTTTTTGGAGGACAAATGGCAACGCACTCCAGTATTCTTGCCTGGAGAATCCCAGGGACAAAGGAGCCTGGTGGGCTACAGTCCATGGGGTCACAAAGAGTCGGACCCGACTGACCGACTAACACATAACACACATATCTCTGCCATTAGTGTTTCAGACATATGCCTCTTTTTGTAAATGATGTCTGTGTTCTATAAGGTATTTTTTCCACAAGTTGTCAGGATTATGGTTATTTGGTAATATGGACATTAGAGAGGACTGACTTTTTAATACACTAGTGTCTATATTGTGAAAATGCAAGTGTGTACATACAATACCTTGTTTTCCTAATTTACACGTTCAGCAATGACAGAAAGATTCACACAATTATTTTGCGATATTTTTTAGCCACATTGCATTGAGCAGTTTTTATATGGAATGAATGCTTGTTGGAAGTTTCCCGAATGAAATGATGGAGACTTAACTTGTCAGGAGCTGAGCTTCTGGGAGAAATCCCCGGGTCTTGTGGAGTGGTCCTTCTCCATCATACAACACTTTTTCAGATGAAAAAAAAATTGCAGGTTATTTTTAAAGGGTGCCGTTGATTCATTTTGAGTAGTCTTGAGAAGGAGTTGGGCTAAACATATTTATTAAATGGCTAAGCACCAACTTTTTTGGCTAGGAGCCACAGTCCTGAAAAGAAATGAAGACAGCTTAGAGGGTAAAGCATTGGACTTAAGGTTTAGAAAACAAATTAACTCTTTAAGGAGTTTATAAAATATTTAAGGTGGACAAGTGTTTACACTGTTTCATTTAAATTTTTAAATTATTTCATTACTGTTAGAAAATGGTATTCTTTTAGAATTGCTATATTGATGAAAATCTATACATTTGTTTTAGAACATACTTGGGAGAGGTGAACACTAATAAACTTGGGACAAGCTTATACAGGTCTTGGAAAAGCACTGATGAGTTTAACTTTTTTTTTTCATTAAGGAGCCAAGAATGAATCTTTTATATTCAGTATTAAAGAATATAAAATCTAGAATATTCTCAGAAGAAATAGCTTGCCCCTTGAAGTCTACATAGAACAAGAAAAAGACTGTTGTCATCAAATCCTATAGCCTTTTTCCCCCCCCCCCAGCTTTATTGAGATGTAATTGACATATATAACATTGTGTAAGTTTAGGGTATACAGTGTGAGATTGAATACATGTGTGTATTGAAAAATGTTTACCACACTAACATAGTTCTTTTTAAAGATCTGTGTCAGCACCGAGATTTCCAGGCGAAATTGCTGAAAGAGGATCTTGGGTTTTGATCCCAGAGATCTGACTTTCTTGGTGTAGGGGCCAGTCGTGGGCCTGCATTTCTGATAACCTGCAAGGTGACGCTCCTGTTACTGGTCACTGATCACACATTGAGAGCAGTCCTATGACAGACTGACACTTGATACCGTCCGTGGTTTGTTTTCGTATATGCAGTTTTGAATATATGAAAGCTCTGAGATAATCATGAGCTTATGGGAGCCATGAGCATACCACCATATAGATAACTGGCACTTAACCGGACATAATGAATATTTAATGATGGATGTTAATAATTAACTGTTGTATTAAGATATATTTTGAGAATCATATATCCATTCATATGAAAGTATCATTTTGATTTCGATCATGAGGCCTGACTGTTACCTCTTCATTTTGATATATAGATAATGTATATTTTATGTGTTATAAGTAGTACTATATACCTTGTTTATTCCATAATATTATTATTTCTTATTAAAATTGTTGCTGAACAATGGATCCTGGCTATTATCTTCGATTTATTAAATCATGTGTATAAATCATATTTAAGAGTTCAGTTCAGTTCAGTCGCTCAGTCGTGTCTGACTCTTTGCAACCCCATGGACTTGCAGCACGCCAGGCCTCCCTGTTCATCACCAACTCCCAGAGTTTACTCAAACTCATGTCCATCGAGTCCGTGATGCCATCCAGCCACCTCATCCTCTGTCATCCCCTTCTCCTCCTGCCTTCAGTCTTTCCCAGCATCAGGGTCTTTTGCAAGGAGTCCCATCAGCTTCCCAGAATGCACAGTTGAGATGGGGTGAGGTTTAGCTGGGTCTCCCAGAGTCGCTGGGAAACGCTGACTCTAAAGAGTCTGGGGCATGCACAGTGGGGACCTTTCCTAAGGGGCCTTGTTTGTCACCTGTATCCACTGATCGGCCTTCACCCTTCTCTCCCCCAGTGCCTGGAGCCCTGCAAGGTGTCCTGGGACCTGCGAAAGCAGCAATGCCAGAGCTTCTGCGAGGTAAGGGGTGTGCATGCAGCCACAGGCTGAGCTGTGGACCAAGGAGTCCTGGGCTTCCAGGGAGGGCATCGTGTCCTTCTGGGGCTGGGAGGCTCAGTTTACTTCTGGGGTATGTGTGTGTGTGTGTGTGTGTGTGTGTATGTGTAAATTCACAGTCAACAAAATTGTTGAGACTTCTAAAAACCCAGGTGGCACTACTGGTCAAGAACCTCGCCTGCCAATGCAAAAGTTTTAAGATACTTGGGTTCGATCCCTGGGTCGGGAAGATCCCCTGGAGAAGGGAGTGGAAACCCACTCCAGTATTCTTAAGCTGGAAAATCCCATGGACAGAGGAACCTGGTGGGTTACAGTCCGTGGGGTCACGGAGCATTGGACACAACTGAAGTGACTTTGCATGCACTTAAAGTCTCGCCGCTCACTACTTCCATTATTAATTAGGCAGGAAGATTGTTTTTGTTTTTTCCTATAAATTAAAAAAAATGACCTCACATGATGACTCTTCTCTGGGTGGCTCTTGGCATGAGGTTGAAATGCTTGTGCCTTTTGGAAGGAGCCTCGTGTTTTATAGACTTCCCTGGTGGCTCAGCTGGTAAAGAATCCTCCTGCAATGCGGGAGACCTGGGTTCGATCCCTGGGTGACCAAGATCCCCTGGAGAAGGGAAAGGCTACCCTCTCTGATATTCTGGCCTAGGGAATTCCATGGACAGTCCATGAGGTTGCAAATAGTTGGACACAACTGAGTTACTTTCACTTTACTTCACTCATGTTTTATGAGTGGTGGGGTTCTCAGATCATTTGATCTTTCTCTGGGCTGGCCACACCCCTGGGCTGAGACTGGCCTACATTTTCCTGCAGAAGGCACCTTCCTTTCCCCTTGCTCTCAGTTAGATAACAGAGCACTCTTGTCCTAGGCAACTGCTGTCTAAAGTCACTGCTTGTGCCAAAGAAAGAGGGTGCTGCCTTGCGGCACTCTATCCTCCAGGGCAGGGAGAAGACTTCAGAGTGCCTTGGACTGCAAGGAGATCCAACCAGTCCATCCCAAAGGAAATCAGCCCTGAAGATTCATTGGAAGGAGTGCTGCTGAAGCTCTAGTACTTTGGCCACCTGATGCGAAGAGCTGACTCATTTGAAAAGACCCAGACACTGGGAAAGATTGAAGGCGGGAGCAGAAGGGGATGACAGGATGAGATGGCTGGATGGCATCACCGACTCAATGGACATGAGTTTGAGTCAACTCCAGGAGTTGGTGAGGGACAGAGAAGCCTGGTGTGCTGCAGTCCATGGGGTTCCAAAGAGTCAGACATGACTTAGCAACTGAACAAGAGCAATTCTCCAGGGCAGACCAGGGGCCCTGCTGTGAAGCAGACAGTCTGACCACACAATGCCACTCAGTGTAAGGGGAGTCAGAAAGCCCACTGGGGCCTCGAGGACGTGAGTTGGGCCCACATGGGAAACAGAGCACCACCGTGGAGGGGTGTGGAGGGAAGCAGAGATGTGCCTGAGTGGTCTCAGAGGGAGACCCTGCTGAAGGTCTCGTCCAGATGGATCCAGGGCTGATCCGAACTTCTGAGCTATTCCAGATGATCACAGTGGTCTGGTCCTCCCCAGCAAGCCCTCCTCCCAGCATGTGAGTGTGGTCCTGTTGCCTGAGTTTCACCTCAGAGGGCACGCAGACTCTGTCCTGAAGACGTGCCTGTGCAGCTGGCATCGCATCACAACAGCCCCTGCAGTTTCAAGGTCCGTGAGATACGTCCACGTTCCCAATACCATCTGACCTTCTGATGGATGTGAAGGTCATCAGAGTTGTGCATGAACTGTGCAAGAGTGGAGGCTGGAAATTTTCAAGCCCTTGGGCTCACCCACTGCAGACGCCCAGAAAGTGAAAATGAAAGTCGCTCAGTCGTGTCCAACTCTTTGTGACCCCATGGACTACAGTCCATGGAATTCTCCAGGCCAGAAAACTGGAGTGGGTAGCCTTTCCCTTCTCCAGGGGATCTTCCCAACCCAGGAATCAAACCCAGGTCTCCTGCATTGGCAGGTGGATTCTTTACCACCTGAGAAGCCCTCAGTATAATATATGTTTATATTACACGCCCCTTGTCTCATAACAGATCACCCTCAAACTAACTGGCTGAATCCACACCCGAATCTTGTTTTGTTCGCTTGCTGTTTTTTTTTTTTCTTTAATATACATATTTTATTGAAGTATACTTGACTTACAGTGTTTCAGGTTATACTTAAACACATACATTATTTTTCATATTATTTTCCATCATAGGTTATTACAAGATATTGACTGCAGTTCTCTGTGCTATAAACTTTTTATTATCTGTTGCATATATTTTTTTAAAATTAGAAATCTAACATTCTGTTCATGAGCACTGATATCTCATCCCACCGTTTCTTTAGGTCAGGAGCTTGGGTAGAGCTTAACTGCACTGTCTGCCCCTCATCTGTCATGACTGAAGTCAAGGTATTGGCTGGGGTCACTTCTCATCTAGGGGCTCGACTGTGGGAGAAGTGTGCTCTTGACTCATCACAGTCGTTGGCAGGATCCATTTCCTTGCAGTGATGAGACTGTGGGCCTGTTGCATTGATGACGTGTGGCTGGGGTCCACTCTGAGCTCCTGGGAGGTGCCTGTGGTACCTCCCTGTGTGGCCACCTTCAGCAGCAGATCACAAAAGAGCTTTTCTCTTAAGACTGGCAGTACCATCCTGATCTCCAGCCTGCTGAGACAGAATTTTATGTAACACAACATAATCTCAGCAGTGACAGTGCTTAACCTCGGCCGTGTTGTGTTGATTAGAAGTGTACACACACACACATACACACATACACACACGGGAGGTGATGACATCAGACAGGTTGTGACTCAGTGAGGCCCACTCTGTGCCGTGTCTAATTGAGAGTTGGCGGTTTGATCACTAAGTCATGTCCAACTCTTGTGATTCCATGGGCAGAGGAGCCTTGGCAGGCTGCAGTCCACGAATACCGGAGTGGGTTGCCAGATCCTTCTCCAGGGGATCTTCCCGACCCAGGGATCGAACCCGGCTCTCCTGCATTGCAGGTGGATTCTTTATGGACTGAGCCACCACGGAAACGTGTGTCTAATGCAGAAGCAGGTAGAAAGAGGAGATTCAGGTCTCTTGAGACGCAGAACAGAGCTCCCTGATCAGAAGTGGAGCAGTAAAGCAAACCAATGCATGCGTGCAAAGACCAGGGGCGTGAGGCCACCTCTGCGTGCCCTCCGTTCTGTAACGTATACTCCGGTTTTATTTTGTATTCTATTCTGTACACAGACCACGCATCCATAGGAACGAAAATGTGCTGCTGTCAATTCTAGAGGAACGAGATGGGCTATTCGCTTGAGAAACGCATTATCCATTAACGTCCCCGAGCCTGGGTCAGTAGGTTTATGTCAGATCCCTGAAACAGGAAATACAACTGAAGGGCATTTGAAACCGTTCTCCGTGCAATTTCAGACGTGACGGTGGGCTTCTGTGAATCTCGTTCTGTCTGAAATAACCGTGGGGGCTTCTGAACCACGTCTGGTTTATTAAAATGAGACTGGAAGCCTGTCCTCTACAACTAGCGTTGGGCCCCGCTAGGCGCAACTAAGCAAGCCCGTGAGGCGGTAAAGACCCAGCACAGCCAAAAATAAATATTTTTTTAAAAAATGGGATGCATGTCCAAATTGTGATACGCCGTGGCAGAAAGGTTTGTTGAAACTTGAAAGGTGGGGAAAAGAGAGGCTACTTAACATGAGGAACTTTGTAGAGAGCTCCCAGCCCAATGGTCCAAAAGCTCAAGCCTTAATATTCAACTTTAGTTGCTTTGATTGTTCTTATTCCTGTGGGTTTTTTGTTTTTTGTTTTTTTTTTTGCCCCTGTTTTATTGTGCTAATAAATGCCTGACTGTTTTGCTTAAAGAGACTGAATCCTGGAAGAACTCATTCTTGTTTCAGTGTTTTCAAGGCTAGGCATTCATTGAGAAGACCTATCCATCCTCCTGGTTATTACAAGTTTGTGTTAAGAAGGTATCCAGGTTCCATATTGTCAAGAACCTAAGCTTTCCCTTTCTAAGAGTCCGAACCCAAGACGACTCCAGATTTTAGTCTTCTACGGCAGAAACAACTAGACAGTTAGAGATACTTGATTTAATGTATTCACTTGCAGTTCCTCCATCTATGTGTCCAAGCTTTATCTTCAAAGGTGTGAGCTTGCAAACCACATTCTGAAGAGCAAAAACCAGTCTGTCCTTTGCTTTTGTAAATCAGGTTTTATTGGAACGTAGTCAGAACAGTTGTTGTTTTTTTTTTAATGTATACAACTGCTTTTGTGTTACAAGAGCAGAGTTGGGTAGTTGTGACATGTCGTGTGGTCCATAAAGCTGAAACTTTGGTGAAAATCTGACTGTTCCCAGAAAGTATGTCCCACTTTCTGAGCGAAGTCACTCAGTCGTTTCCGACTCTTTGCGACCCCATGGACTGTAGCCCGCCAGGCTCCTCCGTCTGTGGGATTTTCCAGGCAAGAGTCGTGGAGTGGGGCTGCCATTCACTTCTCCAGGGGATCTTCCCAACTCAGGGATCAAACCCAGGTCTCCCTCATTGTAGGCAGATGCTTTTATCGTCTTCTGAGCCAGCAAGGAAGAAGAACCACAAGGCATCATGATACCCACATAAGGCCCCCTACCCAGTCAGACTGCCATCCTGTCTTCATCTGTATCACCAGCACCCATGTCTAAACATAAACCATTGTTCTTGGTCTTAGAACTATCCTGCATGGGAAAGATTTTCAGGGGCATCTTGTTTGTTTGGTTTTTGGCTGTGCTAGGTCTTCATTGCTGGGCACCGGGGTTCACTAGCGGCAGCGAGAGAAAATACTGTTTGTTGCAGTGTGGTGTAGACTCATTGCAGTGGCTTCTCTTGTTGCAGAGCATGGGATGTAGACGTGTAGGCTTTAGTAGTTGCAGCATGCAGCCCCGGAGCACAGGCTCAGGGAACAGAACCCATGACCCCTGCATTGGTAGGCGAACTGTTAACCATTGAACCACCAGGGAACCCCCAGGGGCATGTATATATAAAATAACATACCTAGAACCGATTCATCACCTTCTCATGTATTGACCCTTTCAACTTCTCATTTGATTTTGGATACCGTTCTGCTTTTGCTACTGTTTCAGGCTACAGGCAAAGCTAGCAATCTTAATTTTTAAACAAAAAAAAGTTAAATGTATTAGGACAGAAATCTTTCAGGATTTCTGTGGGTCTTAATGGATGATTTCTCATGTGTTATGAAATGTGTTTTATTTTTTTCCCCACAATAGGTACATGGATAGATTGTACTTTGTTGCTTTAGTTTATTAACTAACCATTACTTCCTTCCTCTTATTTTTATAAAATCCTAAGAACCATGATAAACTATGACAGTTCGTTTTTCTAGTCATAAAACGCATGTCTTCCTATGTTTAAATGTTCTTTCTTACGATTGATGGAATCCTAAATTACAAGAGAAAGCATCTTTTTTCCTTGCTAGCAGTATGTAAGATAATCATCTGTGTTACAGCTGTTGTTGCCTTAAGTTTGATGGCGCAGGATACATCATAGTTTACACAGGGCCTTCCTTCTTGGTGACGATACACCTCCCACCTTTACCTGTGATGTTTTTGACTTCCTAACATGCCCAGTCTAGCAGGATGTCAGCTGACAGTCAACACTGGCCATCTGAACTGTGCACTAGGGGTCTTGGAAAGCTGAGAGCTCACCTACATCACATGTGAGTCACTGAGAGAAGCATCCCTGATTGGTATCGAACTTGACATTCGGTCTGCCTGGTGAGCCGGTCCTGGTCAGGGTAAAAATAGGAACCAAAAGGAGGCTGGCGCAATGCCACAGACAGCAACATTGATGTATTTCTTTGTGCTTTCTGATTTTCGAAATATTTTTTTCCATCTCACTCCATTTGATTTTCATGGCAATTCTTAGGAGAAGTTACGTCTGAATTTCGCTAGGTGAACTTTGTGGACAGTGAAACTGACACGCAAGGAGAAAATGAGATGACATTGTTGAGAGGCAGAGAAATGAGACATAAAATCGAGGGTGTGTGATTTCTAGTTATGTTTCTTTCCCACTGCCCTCCAAGAGTTTTATGTCCCTCAGCAGAAAGGACAGAATGAGCCTCTTAGGTAAAGTCATTGTCCCAACCATTACTGTGTTCAGAGACTTGCTCTCAAATGAGAAGGAAGCTTTGATGGTGCAAAATCAGAGTTCATTCAAGGTCCTTCAAGGAATTAAAGGAAGAGCAAGGTTCCTCGCTAACTTCAGGGTCTCCTTGGTCTTGGGATATTCCAGTATGACTGGAAAGAGACCCCCAAAAGTGTGGTGTTCATCAGACTCCAAAACTGTGGTGTTCATCACACCCCACTTCTTGCCATCAAACTTTGTCGTCCTTCTGCTCCCCGACAACCCAGTTTTGTTGTCTTCCAATCTGGGGTGTTAAATAAATGTGCATCACTTGAGGAATTCAGGCAGAGCCCTCACCTGCCTGGGGTGTGTTTCTGTAAGAGTTAAAGGTATTGAAAGAAATGGATGAGAGCTAAACAGATAAAATTATATAATCTGGCCCAAGTATGTGCATGAGACAGCAGATTGGCCCATAGAATTTGCTACACGTTAGCAGTCTTTGGCTTCAGTGTATCAGAACAGTAGCTGATCTGATTAGAACATCCCTGTGAAGGGACATGTGCAGATGGACTTTGGCGCTGATACTTTTGAGCTGTGCTGTTAGAGAAGACTCTTGAGAGTCCCTTGGACAGCAGGGAGACCCAACCAGTCCATCCTGAAGGAACTCAGTCCTGAATGTTCATTGGAAGGACTGATGCTGAAGCTGAAACTCCAATCCTTTGGCCACCCGATGCGAAGAACTGACTCATTGGAAAAGACCCTGATGCTGGGAAAGATTGAGGGCAGGAAGAGAAGGGGACCACAGAGGATAAGATGGTTGGATGGCATCACCGACTCAATGAACATGGGTTTGGGTGGACTCCGGGAGTTGGTGATGGACAGGGAGGCCTGGCGTGCTGCGGTTCATGGGGTTGGACATGACTGAGTGACTGAACTGAACTGAACTGATACACTAAAAGTTTGTACATACTGTGTCTGAGACTCAAACCATGCTTCCACTTGAGACGCATTATGGGCACACCACCAATCCATGAGTCTGCAGATGAGGGCAGAGATCAGGCTGGAAATGGTTGATAGATGGTACTTAAAGTCAGGAAGCTGGATGAAGTGGTAGAAAGACAGGAGCTTCCTGGATGATGCCCTGAATCACAGTAGTATAAGGATGGGAGCCTAGGAAGACCCAGCAAGTGGCGTAAGTTCAGTTCAGTTGCTCAGTCATGTTCGATTCTTTGCAACCACATGGACTGCAGCACACCAGGCCTCCCTGTCCATCACCAACTCCTGGAGTTTTCTCAAACTCATGTCCATCGCTTTGGTGATGCCATCCAACCATCTCATCCTCTGTCCTCCCCTTCTCCTCCTGCCTTCAATCTTTCCCAGCATCAAGGTCTTTTCCTATGACTCGGTTCTTCACATCAGGTGGTCAAAGTATTGGAGCTTCAGCATCAGTCCTTCCAATGAATATTCAGGACTGATTTCGTTTGGAAGTCAGTTGGTTTGATCTCCTTGCAGTCCAACAGTCCAACAGCCTCTCAAGAGTGTTCTCTAATACCACTGTTAAGATGGGAGAAAGTTGAGCTTCCTTGGTGGTCCAGTGGCTGAGACTCTGCTCCCAGAGGAGAAAGTCCAGGGTGGAGGTCTAAAGGACACACGGCAACAGTTTTTCAAGAAAAGTATTAGTCATTCAGTCATGTCCAGAATCCCAGGAACAGAGCAGCCTAATGGGCTGCCATCTATGGGGTCGCAGAGTTGGACACGATTAATGTGATTTAGCAGCACCAGCAGCATGTCCAACTCTTTGCAACTCCATGGTCTATGCATGGAATTCTTTAGGCAAGAATACTGGTGTGGGTAGCCTTTCCCTTCTTCAGGGGATCTTTGTGACCCAGGGATAAAACTGGGTCTCCTGCATTGCAGATTGTTTTTCCGTCTGAACTACCGGGGAAATCCCCAGAAGGAAGCAGTAATGGACTGCGTCTGCAAGATGGGGGAGGTCTGAAAATTGATCACTGGGTGCCGTGATGCACAGGACATGGGCAACCTTCATAAGGGCAGAGTTAGAAGGTGGCTGCAGAGAAAGCTTGCTGGATGTGCTCCAGAGGGGTGGGCGGGTGGCTTGCAGAGAGGAGGGGGGCTATAAGAACATATCATGGACGTGAGTTCGGGTAAACTGCAGGAGTTGGTGATGGACAGGGAGGCCTGGCGTGCTGCGGTCCATGGGGTCGCAGAGAGTCGGACATGACTGAATGACTGAACTGAACTGGACTGAAGGCATGTGGGCCCAGCTTCCAGGCATGGGTGGGTGTGAAGGGGGACGCGTGGAAGTGTTCTTCTGTTGGTGTAAGGGAGTGGTTTGCTGAGAGCAGTGGTGGCTAGGAGGACCTGCACATTTTCTGAAAGTGTTAGCTCCTATTACTACAATGAATAAGGTTTTATTTTTACAAATGCTGGACGTTTACCTTTTATATTTTTATGGTAAAGAAACGTGTGGGCGATAGATTCTGGGTTGTGATCTTTGGGTAAGGTGCAGATTTGGTCCAAGTTTTCAACTTGGGGTGGAAGTCATAGAACTGAACTGGTTCGCGGAATGGTGAAGAATTTTATAATCGCTATGAGATTTCCTTTACCATCGCTTTATAAAAGAAGCTGTCCTCATTAGAACCAGTTTCACAAAATGAGGATATCAAGAATATTAAATGATTTTTTTTTTGTCATTGGGTGAATTATTCACTGGGTAGAACATGTTCTCCATGGAATGTAGTCTTTTTTTTTTTTTCCCCAGAGCAGTGAGGCTCAATTTTCAGTGAATTTTTATGTGCAACTGGAGAGTATAGAATTATACGAGACTCTGTTGAGGAGAACTGATGAGGTTTGAAAATTTGTAACAGACTGAGACTGGAGGCTATTTGGAATGATTTAAAGACTTATCCTGTCTGAGAAGAAGGACTAGGCAGGTAGCCACACAAGGAGTGGAATGTCTTGGAAATTGCTAAAGCTACTTTAAGTAAATGATAAAACATATATTAAAGCACTTAAACAGTGACAGGACATAACAGAGAGGGGGTAAATAGTAGGTGTTTTTATGATGAAGGTGAAGTACAAGGTCATCGCTTTGAAGATTCCTTGATAAAGTCCCACTGAACAGTAGAAAAGTGAAAGTGTCCACTGGTTAGTCACGTCCAGCTCTTTTGTGACCCCATGGACAGTAGCCCACCAGGCTCCTCTGCCCCTGGGATCCTCCAGGGAAGAATACTACAGTGGGTTGCCATGCCCTTCTCCAGGGGATCTTCTCAACCCAGGGATTGAACCCCGTGTCTCCCAGATTCCGAACAGATTCTTCGCCATCTGACCCGCCAGGGATACCTAGTCAGTCTGCAAACACACAGAAGAAAATGCACAGCAAATGCACACAAGTCTGTTCCTAAGTTTCAACTTCCTTCCTAAGACTGTCTGGGTGGGAAAGACGAGAAACAAGGGGCTGTGTTCGGAGACTTTCATTTTGGGGAAACGATTCTTGTGTGTTCTCACCTTGGAAAGGCTTGAATACATGCCAAGGGGAGATGAACAGGAGTGTGGAGTGGGAGGTGCGCTGGGGAAAAGCCCCGATTTCTGGAGTCAGAGGTGAGGTTTTTGAATCACGTTTCAGTTGCAGAGATGGGAGAGAGATGGCTTCTCCATACAGCTTCCAGGGACAAGACTTGGTCCTGCTGCACACATGTCACCTGGAGTTTTTTTTTGTTTTTTTTTGTTTTTTTTTTTTTGCTAAAGTGCAGATCCTGACCCAGCAAGGTGTGGGCCGTGGGCATCAGGGTCCGTGTGTCCCAGTGAGGCTGGTCAAGGACTAGCAAGTGTGCGTGTGGATGCTCCTCACAGATCCTGGGGTTCTGTGTAAGCGCTCACTTTGTGTCGCCTGCCGACTTGATGAAGTCTTGTCATTATCCTCTCTTGTATTCTGTAGGAAGAAAGTATGCAATGACTCATAAAGGTGTTTTAAGGTGGCAGGGGGAACCCTCACTCTTTTCATCATTGAAAATGCAGAGTTACAATCGTTGCCTTGTCTCTGCCCCCAAATGAAAGGTATTTGAATGGGGTATAGAATTCCAGTGAAATATTAATAGTTTCTTTTAAAAATTTAGTGATTTAAAAATAGCTCTTCATTTACTTTTGTCTTGAATATTTTCTGAAAATTTTCTGACTTGCTTTTTTTAAAAGCTGTATATAAATTATCTTTTTATTTCTCTGCCTGTTTTTTTTTTTTTTTAAACTTGAAGAGATGTATTTGTTGTTGCAGTTTTCCTTCTTTCTTTTTTTTTTCTTCCTTTCACCTGTGCTGGGTCTTCATTTCGGAGCACTGGCTAGGTAGCTGAGGCATGCAACCTGTCTAGCTGTGCACAGGGCTAGTTGTCTCAAGGCATGTGGGATCTTCGGTCCCCGACCAGGGATCGAACCTGCGTCCCCTGCATTGCAAGACAGATTCTTAACCACCAGACCACCGAGGAAGCCCTCTTGCTGTCTGCTTTTCTCTTCTTTTTTTTTCTGTGACTGATTGTAATATGGTTATGGTATACCTTGATGGGATAGCCTTTATATGTCTTCTGTTTGGGGTAAGATTCTTCTAATTGTAGGCTTATAATTTTCATCGTTCTGTTTTTTTTTTTTTTAACATCCTCCATGTCCTGTCTTCTGGTGACCTGATTATAAATATGATAGACTTATGGTCTTCTCATCAGAGACTCTCTGATCTTGTTTCTTTTTTTTTGGTGGTGGTGGTGTTCATTTCCCCACCCACCCCCACTCTCTGCTTCATTTTGATAATTTTCATCGTTGTGACTTCAAGTTCCCATGAAGGAATCTTTTCTTCTACAATGTCTGACACTTTTAAAATCCTATCTGGTATATTTTTCATGTTTTCATCTTTGCTTCTGCAAGTTTCATGGAGGTCTTTCTTACATCTTCTGTTTCTCTTTTCTCTGTGTCCATGTTTTCTTTTATTATTCCTAAGGTATACGGAGCCTATTCATAATATCCTCTCACATGTCTTTTTCTGCCAACGACATCACCTTTAGACTCTCTATTCCCCTTTTGGTTGCATGTCATAGTTTCCTGCTTCTTTGCACGGCAGCTGATTTTTTGACTAGATGTCACTTTTGCGTGTTCTCAATTCTGCTGTATTTCTGTGAAAAGCATTAGACTCTTCTGGCATGGAGAGAGTTGCTTGACATCAGTTTCTTCTGCAGAGACTTGCTTTTAAACTTTCTTAGTGCCGAGTCAGAGCAGCCTTTAGTCCGGGGCTCATGTGTCCCTGTTACTAAGGTGATTAGAGAAGGAAATGGCACTGAACTCCAGTATGCATGCCTGGAGAATCCCAGGGACAGAGGAGCCTGGCAGGCTACAGGCCATGAGGTTGCAGAGAGTCAGACATGAATGAGCCACTGAGCAGTAAAGTGATACTTTGTCTGATGCCCTGTGTATTCTGTATCCTCTCTGCTCTGAAGGCTGGAATGGGAGGTGCTAGGCTCTTTGGATGGAGAAGACACTGGCACCCCACTCCAGTACTCTTGCCTGGAAAATCCCATGGACGGGGGAGTCTGGTAGGCTGCAGTCCATGGGGTTGCTAAGAGTCACACATGACTGAGCGACTTCACTTTCCCTTTTCCCTTTCATGCACTGGAGAAGGAAATGGCAACCCACTCCAGTGTTCTTGCCTGGAAAATCCCAGGGACGGAGGAGCCTGGTGGGCTGCCGTCTGTGGGGTCACACACAGTTGCACATGACTGAAGCGCCTTAGCAGCAGCAGCAGCAGGCTCCTTGGAAGTCTAGGGGTGCTTTGCCCTGGTGCTTTCTCTTCTGGTGCTTTCTGCCATTCTTGTGAGCTTTCACCACGTGCACGTTCAAAAAGCAGTATTCAGCCCAATCCCAGGGGGTCCCTCACACCTATCTGGGTTTCTTTGTCCAGCTCCATCCTTCTTGATTTTTTTGCTCACAGGACCTACACATTTCAGCCTCCTCAAACTTTCATTTTGGCTAGGCTGAGCCTTCGTTGATTTGCACAGACTTTGCTCCACTTCCAACAAAGGTCCGTCTTGTCAAGGCCATGGTTTTTCCAGTGGTCATGTATGGATGTGAGAGTTGGACTGTGAAGAAAGCTTAGCACCAAAGAATTGATGCTTTTGAACTGTGATGGTGGAGAAGACACTTGAGAGTCCCCTTGGACTGCCAGGAGATCCAACCAGTCCATCCTAAAGGAGATCAGTCCTGAATATTCATTGGAAAGACTGATGCTGAAGCTGAAACTCCAATACTTTGGCCACCTGATGCGAAGAGCTGACTCACTGGAAAAGACCCTGATGCTGGGAAAGAGTGACTGAGCTGAACTGAACTGCTCTACTTGCAGCCAGTGGGAGCTACTCTCTATTTATGATGCACAGCGTTTCTCACTGTGGCGGCTTCTCTTGTTGCTGAGCATGGGTGCTAGGCACATGTTTCTTCAGTAACTGCAACACTCAGGCTTGACAGTTGCAGCTCACGAGCTCTGGAGCATGGAGCCACAATTAGTAGTGGCTCTTGGGGCTTAGTTGCTCTGCAGCATCAGGGAATCTTCCCAGACTGGGAATCGAACCTGTGTCTCTGCCGTTGGCAGGCGGTGATTTTTATCCACTGTGCCACCAGGGAAGTCCCAGCCTCCTCAAACTCTGATCTCTTTCTCCTCAACTCAGAAGCACCTGTCAACATCTGGCCGGGCCCCATGGACTCGAGCCTGCCTCCAGGCGTGCACTTTCGGTCATCTCTGGGGTCACCGCATGTATGTGTATTCTCTCAGGGAACACAGCCCTGTGCAAGCTGGGGGCCATTGTCTGAATGGCTCCGGTAAAGTGTAAGGGTCGTACACTTTCATCAGAGTAGTGGTAGGAAAGTGGCGTTCTTAAAATAGGTGTTTCTGATTTTCTCCTAACTTGATAGCATTCACGGCCACGGTCTAGAGTTTGCCTGGGAAGCAATTTAATGGTCATCACATTTAATCCATTAGAATATATAACTGAGTTTCCAAGCAACTCATAATCGCATTTCCGAGTCCAGGTTAGAAATGTTTGAATTGAGAATTCTTTTTCCGATTTCACGAATACTTAGTCATTAGATGCCTTCTTTGAAAGATGCAGCTGGCAGTTTGGGTTGTTTTGTCTAAACAGGTTAATGTATTTATTTTTAATAGAAATTGTGTATGAGCATTGGGAATTTTATATGAGCAAACACTGGTAAAACAAACTGCATGAGAGAGTGAAACTTAACCTTCATTCCAAATTCTCAAATCTAGACTATGTATTAAAAATCAAAAACATCACTTTGCTGGCAAGGTCTGTTCTAGTCAAAGCTGTGGTTTTTTCAGTAGTCTTGGATGGATGTGAGAGTTGGACTATAAAGAAAACGGAGTGCCTAAGAGTTGATTCTTTTGAACTGTGGTGTTGGAGAAGACTCTTGAGAGTCCCTTGGACAGCAAGGAGATCCAACCAGTTCATCATAAAGGAAATCAAGCCTGAATACTCATTGGAAGGACAGATGCTGAAACGGAAGCTTCAATACTTTGGCCACCTGATTGGAAGAGCCAACTTATTTGAAAAGGCCCTGATGCTGGGAAAGATTGAGGGCAGGAGAAGAAGGGGGCGACAGAGGATGAGATGGTTGGATGGCATCACTGACACAATGGACATGAGTTTGAGCAAACTCTGGGAGTTGGTGACAAACAGGGAATTCTGGCATCCTGCAGTCAGTGGGGTTGCAAAGAGTCAGACACGA
Organism: Oryx dammah; assembly: GCF_014754425.2. Classification (NCBI taxonomy): domain Eukaryota; kingdom Metazoa; phylum Chordata; class Mammalia; order Artiodactyla; family Bovidae; genus Oryx; species Oryx dammah. The sequence continues at coordinate 125,970,568 of NW_024070207.1, forward strand.
CTGGGCAACTCAACAACAACTACCATCTGGAAATAGCCATGATTACCTGCACAGAGGCGTTAACCATAGCAAAACTGTCTTTAGAAATTCCTGCTTAAACGGTTGACCCTTGGCAGACTTCTGGAAACTTAAGAATTGGAGGGAGGGCTTTATCCCACCCACTGCTCTCTGATAAGAAGGGCTCACCCTTCCTAGACTGTTGGCCCCTGTTTCCTTCTGGGAGTCTGCATTCTGGTCCATGCTGGGCAGAAGGAACCTCAGTGACCAGCTTCCCAGAAGAACTCTGGGCCTCAGGCCGGCCCCCAGATCTTCTCTGGATGACGGCATTCCACTCGTGCTGTTAGAACTCGTGGCTGGACGGATTGAGTACGTCCTGTGTAGCTCTAATGCAAGACCCGCCACCTGGTTTCGATCTGGACTTCTCCCCATGGGCCCCTCCCTTCTGCCTGTTTTGTTCTGGATCTTGCTACTGCAGTCTATCCATCACAGCCCTGAGTACAGGGGTCCTAAAATCAAGTTCAAGGTTTCTTGCCCCATTCCTTCTAAGCCACCAAAGTTTTAAAGACATACTCTTTTATTTTTAGTTTTATTTTTTATATCATGTTCTCTTTTTTTTAAAAAAAAAAATACTGTCATTCATACTTTTTTCCATTTTCAGTTCAGTTCAGTCGCTCAGTCTTGTCTTTGCGACCCCATGGACTGCAGCACGCCAGGCCTCCCTGTCCATCACCAACTCCCGGAGTTTGCTCAAACTCATGTCCGTCGAGTCGGTGATGCCATCCAGCCATCTCATCCTGTGTCGTCCCCTTCTCCTCCTGCCTTCAATGTTTCCATTTTAGTTTCCCATATATGTGGGTGAGAACATGATTAGTAATTCTTTTATGCTAATTTCTGTATTTCTGGCTTTCTAAATTTGATCCTGTCTGGGTGTCTTTTAAAAGACACCATTTTCTTTGAGATTATTCATGATGGATTCTGCCTTCTGTTATACCTGAAGTCCAAATTGATTTGCACAGTCTTGTTTTCTCACATAATATACATGTGCATACTAAGTCACTTCACTTGTGTCCGATTCTTTGCAACCCCATGGACTATATAGCCCACCAGCCTCCTCTGTCCATGGAATTCTCCAGGTAAGAATACTGGAGTGGGTTGCCAGGCCCTCCTGCAGGGGATCTTCCCGACCCAAGGATCGAACCTGTGTCTCTTCAGTTTCCTACACGGGCAGGCGGGTATTTGCCACTAGCACCACCTGGGAAGCGCTGCATACACGTATGTTTGTATGTGCTTTTTCGAGGGGAGGGGTGCTGTGCTAGCCAGCTTGCTCTTTATTTCTGTTTATTGTGGAACAGCTGAACTTTACCATGGCGTAGTTTGGCAAGAAAGGCTCATGAGTATTATGTCCTCTGAGTCTTTATGTCTTTGAGAATATTTCTGTCACATGTATATTTAAATAACAGTTGAGTTCATTTTATTTTTATATTCTTTAGTATTTATATATATTTGATATTCTATAGTATATATAGTATTATTTTATATTCTTTAGTATTATATACTATTATATATTCTTTAGTATTATATAGTTTTATATATATATTTAGTATTATATTTTTTCTACTGGCTTCACACATTAAATTTGATAGAGAGAAATTAACCCAGGAGAAAGCTTATTTTCCCCATCATAATCAACTTGCCTTTTCTCCCTACATGCCTGAAAAATTATATTTTTATTCTTGACGTTCAGTAGTGCAAGCTGTATCTCAGTGTTGCTCATTCTTGTCGGGATTCCTGGACTATAACTGCTGTTCTGATTTCCATATATTTGATTTCTGTGTGTGTGTGTGTTCAGTTGTATCCAACTGTTTTTCGACCCCATGGACTGCCGCACACCAGGCTCCTCCCTCCATGGGATTTCCCAGGCAAGAACACTGCAGTGGGTTGCCATTTCCCTCCCTAGGAGATCTTCCCGACCCAGGGATGGAAGCCAGGTTTCCTGCAGTGGAAGGCCGATTCTTTAGCAGTAGTGCCACCTGGAAGGCCCCATGTATGACCTGCATGCATCTGTGTGTGTGTGTGTGTGTGTGTGTATAGACACACACATATTTGTGTGTGCGTATATATGTGCATTTTCCCTCTCTGCTCTTGCCCTTGGTATTTCCAGAGTGTTGGAAACCCCCACTTAATCCTAGCAGGGAAGCACGTTTAGAGCCCCTGCCTTAGTCATCTTTTCATTTTACCCCAAGATACGGAGCACCCCTGAGATAAAGCTTGGCCCCCCATCCACGCTTCTTTGTGTGCAATTGGGGGTAGATTGCAACCTACCTGAGGATCTCATCTTCCAAGTGAAAATAATCCTGCCTGTGGGGCCTGGGGAGGCGTATAAGTAGGGGTGAGGGTCTGGGAGACCCTCCGCAGTTGTTGGAGTTTGACCTGCCATGGAAGGTCCGTCAGCTCATCATTGGCGAGGATGTGGGGAGATGGCGGTGCTGACGGTGGAGAACTCATTTCAGGGGCCCCACGCTGAAGCTGCCTCTGTGTGTGTGTTGGCTGGAGCAAGGAGAGAACCCTTTGGCCCCTTGCTCTCTGCAAAGGCTGTGTGCTTACGATCTGGCTCGTGTGCAATTCTGGTGAACTTGGCCAAATACCAAACGCAGAGTTTTCCAGGGAGAAAGTGTGCGCAGGCGTGTTAGTCACTCTGTCACCTCCAACTCTTTGCGACCCCACGGACTGTGGCCGCCTGGCTCCTCCGTCCATGGGATTTCCAGGCAAGAATATTGGAGTGTGTTGCCATTTCCTTCTCCAGAGGAACTGCCCGACCCAGGGATCGAACCCTGGTCTCCCGCATCGCCAGCAGTCTTCACCGTTTGAGCTACAGGGTAGTCAGGGAGAAACTGAGACCTCCTATTTAGGTGACTTCTTGCCCATGTGCTTATTTTACTGAATTCGATGTGTCTGTGTTCATCGTCCCATGATTTCCACACTAATTATTTTAATGTGCGGTCATGGCAACCCACTCCAGTATTCTTGCCTGAAGCAATCCCATGGGCAGAGGAGCCTGGCAGGCTACAGCACGTGGGGTCGCAGAGAGTCTGACACGACTTAGCAACTACACCACCACTACCACCATCTTGCATTTTACACCAAAATGAAGACAACGGTGTCTTTTTAAAAAGCTTCCAAGAACCATTAGGTGCTGTTGTTAGGGTTTTATTTTCGTTTTACCATCGGCCACAAGAAAGTTGATCTCATTTTGGTGCGCAGGTGGGGTACTGAAAACACAACTTTAGTTCTGAGCTAAGAGATGGGGATGTAGGAGAGATTTAAAGAATTGATTAATATTCTAAAGAGTATTGATGAAAAGAGAAGTGTTTTCCCCTTCATCCAGCGCATCCAACGGCATTTTCCCTGAGTGCACTGCTTTTCTGAGCCCTTCTTTGAATGTATTTGGCTTCCCTGGTGGCTCAGATGGTAAAGAATCCGGCTGCCGTGCAGGAGACCTGGGTTCACTCCCTGGGTGGGGAAGATCCCCTGGAGAAGGGGATGGCAACCCACTGCAGTATTCTTGCCTGGAGGATTCCATGGAAAGAGGAGCCTGGCTACAGTCTGCTGCTGCTGCTCAGTCACTTCAGTCATGTCCGACTCTGTGGGACCCACAGACGGCAGCCCACCAGGCTCCCCCATCCCTGGGATTCTCCAGGCAAGAACACTGGAGTGGGTTGCCATTTCCTTCTCCAATGCATGAAAGTGAAAAGTGAAAGTGAAGTCGCTCAGTCGTATCTGACTCTTAGCGACCCCATGGACTGCAGCCTACCAGGCTCCTCCATCCATGGGATTTTCCAGAGAAGAGTACTGGAGTGGGGTGCCATTGGGTCACAAAGAGTTGGACACAACTGATTGACTACAATCCACAGGTTCTCAAAGAATTGGACACGACTGAGCGACTAACACTGACACGTTTTTTTACTCTGACGTCATTTTCTGTCACCTGTAAGCATTTTTGTCCTTATTCCACTGAACTTGTCAATTCTTACTAGATGATAAATCACACGGGGGAAAGACCTCTTGCACAGACGCCAAATGTTCTCTCATTCGCATTCAGACCAATTATATTTTTCAACCGAACCCAAGAGGATTATCCAAGATAATTGACAGAGAACATCAAAATTCACCTTCAGTGCGTGTAAACAGTGGAACTGTTAAGTAGAATGCCTCTGAAAGATTATTAAATCCACGGATGTGTGAGACAGTCTTCATGTAAGTTCAAAGACTACAGACGGTTTCTTAGAAGTTACAAGGGGGCCCAATTCCCTCCTTAGAGGTCTCAGGGCCGGGCCTCGTAAGGGGGCACGTTGGAGACTTGTGGGTGGTCATATCACTGGGGAAGCAACTCTTGCTCTGGCCTCTGTAGCATTTTAGTCAGAATAACAGAAGAATCTGGAAATGTTACACAGGAAATCTGTAGCAGGAGAAATAAAAGGGACGTCCGTGGGTCCAGTCCTGTTGAGTATCTGATGTGACCTACTCTGCATAGCATTGCCCAATTGTCTGTGTGCCCAGTCTCTCGTAATCCTCATCATCTCGTCTGCAACATGACAAGCTCAGGGACCAGTCTAGAAAACTCTAGCACAGACAGGAACTTTCCCAACTCCTTTCCATGGACCTCAAAACAATCACCCTCCCGCAAAATCACGTTTGTGAAACCCTCACGAAAAGGAGATGTATTTAATTGTACGGAACAACCCTCCCGTCCACTGGAAGATCCAAATTATTGTACAAATTATGGTCATTTGGAGACGGGAATGACAACCCACTCCTGTATTCCTGCCTGGAGAATCCCATGGACGGAGGACCCTTGGCCGCCTACAGTCCATGGGGTTTTAAAGAGTCAGACACGACTGAGCGACTAACACACACAGATGAATCAAAAGGAATTAAATAAAAAGACTGAGAAGACCATGAACTTGAATTTAGATGACACACTCAAAATGTTTTTGTGTATTTTCTTTTTTAAAAAAGGAATGTTGTTAAGGGTTTCTCACAGAGACTACACTCTGGAGCAACTAATGGAACGAAGTTTACATAGTAACTGTGGCAACCTAACTCACTAATTAGCAAATAGTCCTGCCGTCCCCCTGTATTAGGGCTTCCGTAGGGGCTCAGGTGGTAAAGAGCACGCCTGCCGATGCAGAAGATGTAAGAGACGCAGGTTCGATCCCTGGGTCGGGAAGATCCCCTGAAGGAGGGCACGGCAACCCACTCCAGTGTTCTTGCCTGGAGAATCCCCATGGACAGAGGAGCCTGGTGGGCTACAGTCCAGGGGGAGGAAAATGACAACCCACTCCAGGATTCTTGCCTGGGGAATCCCCATGGACAGAGGAGCCTGGTGGGCTACAGTCCATGGGGAAGGAAATGGCAACCCACTCCAGTGTTTTTTTATTATTATTATTTTTTATTTATTTATTTTTTAATTGTAATTTAATTTAATTTTTTTTATTTTACAATACTGTATTGGTTTTGCCCTACATTGTCACTCCAGGATTCTTGCCTGGAGAATCCCCTTGGACAGAGGAGCCTGGTGGGCTACAGTCCATGGAGTTGTAAAGCGTCGGTCGGGATTGAGCGACTCACACTTTCACTTTGTGATCATTCTGCTTTTGCTCTCAGTGGGAACAAACGTTCCAGATCTGTCTCCGCCACTGTTTGTTTTTACCTTGACCTGTTAGCTCGGCGAGTACTCTAGGAACGGGAGGAGACAGCGTCTCTCTTTTTCTGTCCTGGTTCAAGGGCATGGTGGTTGGCACGTGGGTGATTAGACTCATGTGGACAGAGAGCTCTTTCTTTGTTTTCTGATTCCAAGTTACACCTCGTTTTCATATGTGAACAAGTTTGCACTCAGTTGATTTGATTACACCATAATACACACTTAAGTCCCTGTGATTGCTAACTTAGCCAGCAGTAAACACTTGCCAGCTTGAATAAAATCATTTCTACTTGCAAAGCTGAGCCTGTGTTGCAGGGGCCAGCAATTTGGGTAACTTTAGGGCTTTCTTTCAGCCCATGTAATGTATACATTTTGCTGAAAGAGGAAACTTGGCCAACACTCCACAATTGTTCCCGATCCTTTTGCATGCTTCCTCGATTCCTTAGATTTGGACTGGAATTTAGAACTTTTCCAAAAGCCAGTGAAGTAAAACAGATCTGAAAAGTAAGAGAACAGTGAGCTGTGAAATTGAGCAAGAGAGAAAAGCCTTAAGAACTGATAATGCTTTAAATGTTTTACAAAGTTATATATTTTTAATTAGCTACAGATTTATGCTACTTCAGTATTGAAAATGTGGCCTTTTTTCTGTCTTACCTGGATAGTTCTTGAGTTGAGATGTGATTTTAATCCAGTCAGATCATATTATTTTCAAATTTTATACATGATTGCTGTTGCCCTTCAGTCCCTAAGTCGTGTCCGGCTCTTTATATCTGATTATTAACAATCAATTTTATTGACATCTACAATTTGAATTCAAACCTTGGGACTTCCATTGTTCCATGCTTTGTATTAAAGAGTGTGAAATTTTCCCCTGGTATTTGTCAGAGTACTGATGACATGTACATTAAATTTGTACTTTAAATTTACAGTGTCAGAACTCAGAATGTATTAACCATAATCTGTGGGTGTGTGTGTGTGTGATTGATGTGTATCTGTTGCGTATAATATAAAGTTACAGTTCATGGCTCATACTTCTTTAGAAAATCAGCACATCATTTCTTTGAGGTTTCCCCGGTGGCTCAGACAGTAAAGAATCTGCCTGCAGCGCAGCAGACCTGGGTTCGATCCCTGGGCCGGGAAGATCCCCTGGAGTATTCTGACCTGGAGAATTCCATGGACAGAGGAGCCTGGTGGGCTGCAGTCCATGGAGTTGCAAAGAGTCAGACATGACTGAGAGGGAAAGAAAGCAAGTACATTTATTTTGTAAACAATTCAAGGAAACCTCTGATGGAGCAAGATTCTTTTTTCCTTCCCTACCCACATGCAGACACAAATACGCACATCCCACCTCTTTTTCCATTTTGACAGTCTTGATGATGAAATTTGTTTACATTCCACTCTTTCCAGAAAGGACTTGAGATAGCTTTTTAAGTTTTAAAATATACTCTGTATATGAAAATAGGAGTTTACACAAAAGATACTTTATGAAATGATTATCAGTTTTATAAAAGGAGTAACCATCGTTTCTTTTTAATTTTTATTAATCTTTTTGTTTCCATTGTGGTATAGTTGATTAACAATGTTGTGATAGCTTCAAGTTGGACAGCAAAGGCACTCAGTCAAACATATGCCCCTTCACTTCAAACGCCCCTGCCATCCAGGCTGACATATAACAGCAGAGTCTGTGCTGTACAGTAAGTCCTTGTTAATTATTCATTTTAAATACAGCACTGTGTCCATGTCCATCCCAAAGTCCCTGACTATCCCTTCCCCCATCCTTCCCCCTGGGAACCATAAAGTTATCACAGAGTATTGAGCAGAGTTCCCTGTGCTGTCCAGCAGGTCCTTGCTGGTTCTCCATGTTCAATCCAGCAGTGTGTCCATGTCCATCCCAGACTCCCTGACTATCCCTTCCCCATCCTCCCCCTCCCACCCAGCAACCATAAGTTCATGTCTAAGTCTCTGCATCTATTTCTGTTTTGTACATAAGTTCGTTTGTATCATTTCTTTTTAGATTCTTCACATGAGGGGAGTCATACAATGATTCTGCCTCTCTGCCTGACTCCCTTCAGCCAGTATGACAATCTCTAGGCCCATCCATGCTGGAGCAGATGACATGACTTCATTCTTTTCAATGGCACGTAATATTCCATTGTATATAGGTACCACATCCACTTTATCTATCCCTCTGTTGAAGGACGTTGAAGTTGCTTCAGAATTTTGACCTGTCTCTCCCATGTCGTGGACATCAGACCCCATGAGTCTTTAATTTAAGGATGTCTGCTCTCTCGCAGTCTCTGTTCCCCAAGAAGAACTACGAGTGCGTGACCAGCTGTGAGTTCCTCAAGTACGTCCTGTCGGTGAAGCAGGGAGACTGCCCCTCCCCAGAGAAGGCCAGCGGGTTTGCCGCTGCCTGCGTGGAAAGCTGCGACGCGGACGACGAGTGCTCTGGGGTTAAGAAGTGCTGTTCCAATGGCTGCGGGCATACCTGCCAGGTGCCCAAGACTCTGTACAAAGGTGAGGAGCGGGGCGGAGCGGGGGTGAAGGGGCCCCAGCCTCACAGCGGCTTGTGTGTGCGCGTGGCAGAGGGTGTCGATCAAAGCCGTGCCGATGGCCAGGAAACACAGAGCTGCAGGAAGAAATACCCTGCGTCACACAAACATCTGAAAATTTGTGACCTCACGCTGTGGTGCCGTGAATCATTCATGCGAATGTTTATCCATGTTTTTACTGAAGTACGGTTGATTTACAGTATTGGTTTCCGCTGTACAACCTCGTGACTCAATATAAAACTGTTGAGTATAATAATAATAGAATAGAATACAATAAAAATAATACAATAAAATATAATAATAAAATAAAATAAATAATATATATATATAATATAATAATATAATAATAAAATATAATAATAAATAATATAATATAATAATATAATATAATTTAATATAATAAAATATATTGTCTTTTAATATAATAAATATAATCAAATATATTATAATACAATGTATTTATTTAATATAATAAAGTATATTTTAATACCATAAATATATATAAAAATATAATACTCTTCCTTCACCCTTGCCTTCCCTGGTGGCTCAGACAGTAAAGTGTCTGTCTACAGTGCAGGAGACCTGGGTTTGAGCCCTGGATTGGGAAGATCCCCTGGAGAAGGAAATGGCAATCCACTCCAGGACTATTGCCTGGAGAATCCCATGGACAGAGGAGCCTGGTAGGCTACAGGCCATGGGGTCGCAAAGAGTTGGACACGACTCATAAAATATAAATATAATAAAGTATATTATATTTAATATAATAAAATATATTTTAATAGAATAACTATATTAAAATATAATAAAATGTATTTTAACATATAATACTTATAATAAAATATATTTTAATAGAATGAATACATATTAAAATATAATAACAAACATTATAAATATAATGCATATTTATATATTTTAAAATATAATAAAATAATGAAATATATAGTAAAATAAATGTAATAAAAGATTTCATAGATAAATATATATAATAAAATATGTAAACATAATATATATATAATAAAAATCATTATACTCCATTTAAAGTTATTATCAGGACTTCCCTGGCGGTCCAGTATTCAAGACTTCACCTGCCAATGGAGGGCGTGCAGGTTTGATCCCTGGTCTAGGAGCTAAGATTCCACTCGTGGTGAAAAAAGCCAAAACAGAAAGCAGAAGCAATGGTGTAACAAATTCAATGATTACTTTCAAAATGATCCACATTTTAAAAAAAGAGTCTTTAAAAAATAATGGCTATGTTCTATGAATCCTGCCGAAATTGAACATGTAGGAAGGCCATCATCAATTCAGGGACTTTATGGTGTGTTTTTCTCCAACGTGAGTAAACCACTGAGACTTTACTGGCTTCCTAGGAGTAAATGTGTTTAAATCTTTGGGAAATAGGCTAGGGGTGGCACCCTTGAAAAAGCCATAATGTACGCATGAGTATTGTGGTTTTTCTGTTTGCATTATCCAAGAAGAGAGGTGTGTTTGCTAGAGAGTGTCATACTGACAGAAGTAAGTCAGACATAGGAGAAATGTCCATGACAGTCCTTATATGTGGAATCTACAAATGATAGAGATGAACTTACTAAACACAAACAGACACACAGACTTAGAGAATGAACTTATGGTTGCTAGGGAGGAAGGATGGGGGAAGGGATAGTCAGGGAGTCTGGGATGGACATGGACACACTGCTGTATTTCACATGGAGAACCAGCAAGGACCTGCTGTCCAGCACAGGGAACTCTGCTCAATCCTCTGTAATAACCTCATGGTTCTCAGGGGGAAGGATGGGGGAAGGGATAGTCAGGGACTTTGGGATGGACATGGACACACTGCTGTGTTTAACATGGAGAACCAGCAAGGACCTGCTGGACAGCCCAGGGAACTCTGCTCAATGTCACGTGGCAGCCTGGATGGGAGGGGAGTTTGGGGGAGAAAGGATGCATGTATATGTATGGCTGAGTCCCTTTGCTGTCCACCTGAAACTATGACAACAGTGTTAATTGGCCTATACCCCAATGCAAAATAAAAAATTTAAAGTTAGGGGAAAAAAACGAAGGGTGTTTGCAGGGACTTTCAGTATTTTGAATAATATCTTGAGATCCTGGGCTTCCCTGATGGCTCAGCTGATAAAGAATCCGCCTGCAATGCTGGAGACCTGGCTTCTATCCCAGGGTCGGGAAGATCCCTGGGAGAAGGGAAAGGCAACCCACTCCGGTATTCTGGCCTGGAGAATTCCAAGGACTGCATAGTCCATGGGGGGTCACAAAGCTTCGGACATGACTGAGCGACTTTCACTTTCACTTGAGATCCTAGATGCTAAGATTGCCCTCTTCCAAAAGACCAGGATGAGGCTTGTCAAACTATTTAGCTTACATAACAGTTAGCCTTCATAGGCAGATTCTAGGGCACTTGACTCCTGTATGCTAAGCATTACTTGACTGTGCAGACGTGACCAACTTCTTTCATGCCAAACCGATGCTACTGTGTTATGTACAAGTTTTGGACGCCATAGTATACTATGAGAGACGTAGCATTTGGTTACTTTTGGGAGTGTGATTTGAAGAGAAAAATAGAATCATGCAGGATTATTCATTACAAGCAGAAAGAGAAATCTCTCTTGCTTTCTCACTTTGACTGTCACGCATCAAGTTGGTACTGTTGCACTGCTGGTTTTGAATTCAGTGTTTGCTGAGCGTTTTCCCAAGTCCTTACTTACATTTTCAGAAGTCCACTGTTTCACTGATAACAACTCAGGTGTCTCAGAAGCCACATAGCTGCGCCACATCCCTCCAGTTTCCTGTTGGAAACATTCTTATCTGAAGTCTGTGTAATCCATCCCACTTTCCATTGTTCTCACCCTAAGATCCTTGGAAACCTGGCGCAGTTACTGTCTCAAATTCAAAATAATTGCTGTTTTCCCTTTCTTAACAGACTGGCATTTCTTTAATGGATCTGAGTTTTATTATTTCCATGCTTTTTATTATTAACCACAAAGGATGACTTCTACCAAAATCTCACACCACTTAAGTTTTTAACAGTCTACTCTTAGGAAACCTTTTCTGTTATTATAGATCATTTGCTATTTAACTATTTGCATTTACCATAAAAATAGGATGCTACTAGAATGATTGTGGAAAACCCATTTGCAAAACCTTTTTGTTTAAAAAGTAAGGTGGTTAAAAGAGGCGCTATAAATTATGCTTTTTGTGTGAAAGCAGTGAAGAGTCACTGTGAATTTCAAGTATGCCTGGTTCACCGAGAATAAGGGGAATATTCCAGAGAGGGCCAGCATCTCCACCAATGGGACCACCAGGGAAGTCCCAGGACGCTTGCACTTTAACCTTCACACGATGCATTTTTTTCCAGGGCTGAAGTCACCTCGCTGCTACCAGTAACTCTGGACTTGGATGTTTCTGGAGAGAGGGCATTCAGAGAGAGCTAACCATCAAGACAATAAACAGGCTCTGTTGACTTGGCAGTGATTTTGGCGTAATGAGCATAAGGAAAATAGAGGATTATTTTTGGTGAAAAAAAAAATCCAAGTACACATAGAGATATTTTCCCTTCTCGCTGAAGCATATATCTGTACACATATCTCCTCCTTCTTAAACTTCCCACCACTCCAGGTCATGACAGAGCACCGAGCTGAGTTCCCTGTGCTGTACGGCGACTTCCCACTAACTATCTGTGTTACACATGGTCGTGTGTATACGTCGGTGGTACTCTTTCTGGTCAGCCCATGCTCCTCTTCCCGTGTGATGTCCACAAGTTCTTTCTCTATGCCCGAGTCTCTCTTCCTGCCCTGGAAATAAGTTCCTCTGTACCATTTTTTCTAGATCCCGCATACACGCATTGATGTCCAGCAGTCCCACTACTGGGCATATACCTTGAGAAAACCATAATTCGAAATGACACACGCACCCCAGTATTCACTACAGCACTGTTTACAATAACCGGGACACGGAAGCGACCTGAATGTCTATCGGTAGATGAAGGGATAAAGACGTGGCCCATATATGTTGCTGTTGTTGGGTTAGTCACTAAATCGTGTCCAGCTCTTTTGTGACCCCATAGACTGCTGCCCGCCAGGCTCCTCCGTCCATGGGATTCTCCAGGCAAGAATACTGGAATGGGTTGCCATTCCCTTCTCCAGGGGATGTTCCCAACCCAGGGATCAAATCCATGTCTCCTGCATTGATGGACAGATTCTTTACCAGTGAGCCACCTGGGAAGCCCGTGGCACCTATTTACAAGGAAATATTGCTCAGACATAAAGAGGAACAAAATTGTTTCATTTGTAGTGATGTGTAGTGATATATAACTCTTGTTATACAGAGTGAAGTAAGTCAGAAAAAGACAAGTATTGTATGAAAGTGAAAGTCACTCAGTCGTGCCTGACTCTTTGTGACCCCCATGAACTATACAGTCCATGGAATTCTCCAGGCCAGATTACTGCAGTGGGTAGCCGTTCCCTTCTCCAGGGGATCTTCCCGACCCAGGAATTGAACCGGGGTCTCCTGCATTGCAGGTAGATTCTTTACCAACTGAGCTGCCAGGGAAGCCCAAGTATTGTATATTAGCACAAATACGTGGGATACCGAACAGTGGTCCTGAAGTGCAGACTTTTTCCTCAGGAAGAACACGCTCCATCACGGGTTGAGCTGGACCAGTCCCACGGTTAGTTCAGCAGCGCCGAGGCTGAGGTTGCGGGCCTCTCTGGGGTGATCCGATGGTTGACATCAGACACGCCTCCAGGGCCTAATCCCACCTGCCCAGCTGTCCTGTCATCTCTGTTGTGACTCTGTCCAGCTACTGTAAGAGGGCCCTCAACCTCAAGCTGTCTTTGGGCACCCCTGTATTATTATATTATAGGTTGGTTAAAAGATATATCCAGATCAGTTAGGTTAAATCTAATACCATCACTAATTAAGCAGTCGTTTTAGGCTAATAAAGATCATGGAGCTTTTTTCCTCCGAAGATAATTTTTAGCTAATTTCTAGAGTTGTAGCAATGACTACCCACTCCAGTATTCTTGCCAGGACAATCCCATGGACAGAGGAGCCTGGCGGGCTACAGTCCATGGGGTCACAAAGAGTCAGACACAACTGAGCAACTAGCACACACACACACCGCGTGAAGAACCAGACACTCCTGGACAGACCTGTGAGTTCTTCAATTTTCGTTTGTTCATTGTTAACTTACTGACGTGTCAATCTCGTAGGGAATCCCAAAGAGCATTTTTCTTTGTTTATAACTATTTTTTGACTGTACTGGGTCTTTGTCGCTTTGCCAGGCTTTCTCTAGTTGCTGCAGTGAGGGCTACTCTTAACTGCAGTGATTTCTCTTGCTGTGCATGGGCTCAGATGCTCCCTGGCACGTGGGAATCTTCCGGGACCAGGGATCGGATCCGTGCCCCCTAGACTGCCAGGCAGATTCTTCACCACTGAGCCACCAGGCAAAGCACACAAAGCATTTTCTTAATGTTTTCCCCAGTGTGAGGTCTAAAGCGTCAGCTCAGTCTACAAGTATGGATCCCTGTTCGCTCGGTGAATATTGACCATCGGTTAGGAACTCCGGGAGTTGGTTATGGACAGGGAGGCCTGGCGTGCAGCAATTCATGGGGTCGCAAAGAGTCGGACACGACTGAGCGACTGCACTGAACTGAACTGAACTAGGAGTTACTAGGATTGCCTGACATTGATGATGATGACCCTTATTCGGCACTGACGTTCAGAACCAAATCACACAGCCTCTGCCCGGCCCAGCAGTGAACTCATTGAGGTGGTCACACACGCACACTGGTGTTTAAGTGGACCACTCACTTTCGTAACTTTTGCAATTAACTGATACGGGCCAACCACTGCCCTAATTTTTTTCCTCTTTCTTTCTTATGGGGCTAAGGAAAAATTATGAAAATTCATGGAAACGCATGTATCCTTTCTGTGCAGTCTATGTGTTTAGGAGATGTGGGCTGACCTCATAACTTCAGAGGCTTTGTACACCGGAAACTTGACTTTTTAGAGACACGGTATGTTTTGAAAAGATGGTCCACGGAGTGACCTGTTACCCTGGAGCACGTAACCTGGGGTAGTGCTTTGAGAACTGTGCTTGGCTGATGCCTCACGTTACCTCTGCAGGCTGGTATTGGGGTTTGACACGAAGGGAAAAACAGCAATGAGGTTTTCCTTCACCCTTCACGTAAGGCTATTATAAGCCTCGAAGACGTGACTCTGGGTGTTACTCTGGGTGAACCAGGCTCGGTCTCTGAAACATGCGCCTTTGTGAGGCTGTGGGATGTTCACAAGCTGACCTTCTGCGGGTAACACATAAGCTCTGCTTTGTTGGGGTTCTCCTTTGATTCCCCCCTAGTTTAGCTCTGGTTTACTTAACAGCTTTGTCGAACTGTCCTCTGTCTAGAGGTCTTGCTTTCTTAGTTTAGTGCCTCTCTCGATGCCCATGGCTCCCCTGATAGCTCAGTTGGTAAAGAATCCGCCTGCAATGAAGAAGACCCTGGTTCGATTCCTGGGCTGGGAAGATCCCCTTGGAGAAGAGATAGGCTACCCACTCCAGTATTCTTGGACTTTCCCTATGGCTCAGCTGCTAAAGAAGCTGCCTGCATGCAAAGACCTGGGTTTGATCCCTGGGTCGGGAAGATCCCCTGGAGAAGGGAAAGGCTACCCACTGCAGTATTCTGGCCTGGAGAATTCCATGGACTGTATAGACCACGGGGTCGCAAAGAGTCGGACACGACTGAGCGACCTTAACTTTCACTTTTCACTTTCCTGATGCCCAGCTGCAGCCATTAGTTTGGGCAGGGAAAGAGAAACACTGAACTTGTTTTCCAGGCAGAAAAATCCCAGGTAGCCGTGGCCTTCAGCTTTACAGGTGGCCGTGACCCAGGGATCATCTTTAGCAAGCGCTAACCTGGAATCAATTGCGTTATCAGTTTTTTTCTTTTCAAAAAAGCTGATGACGCCACTGCTTTAATATTTCCATGAACCTGTCAGTATTTGAAATTTGTAAACTTCAGGATTTTCGAGGTGGACCACTTTTCACAAAGTAATCACTTGCATTTTGAATACAGTGACCGCATGCCCTCATGTGATAGGAACCCAGGTGCCTTGAGTACAGCTGTCTTTATGAGAGACGTTGCTGCTGTTGCTGCTGCTAAGTGAGACATGTTATGCAGTGACTAATTAATGACTAACTGAAACTCTGTATCTTGGTGCATTTTCACACCTGGACTTGTGACAAGTCCTTTTATGAACACTCACCTCCTGTGATTTGCAACTGCCGATTGCCAGCCTTCGTCGATTTTTCCATCAGTCTGTTTTGACAGTTTTTTTTTTTTTGAAGTGTTGGGTTTCCGTGCCTTTGATTCCAGCAAAAGACTTGCTACGCTTTCAAGAAACACCCCCATATATTGCGGGATGCTACACACTGTAGCGTTTTGACATTTTTAATGGAATCGTTTACATTTCAGATGACGAAGTTGTTTGAAACCAATAAAGAAAGATGGTAGTCATTTACGTAATGAAAACCACACTGAGGACAGATCTCTGTCCTCTGCTCCGGGATGCCGTCAGGAGGCTGGGGGGAGCTCGCAAGAACGAGACCCCTGGAAGGGGCAACAGTGGGGGCCGGGCCCCGTCTGCACACAATTAACAGCCCAGAGGGTGCAGTTCCTCCCAATCAGGGCAGCCAGCCGACCCTAATGCAGACCAGATGGGTGCAGACTGTTTCTTCACGTGCAAATGCCGAGATCCGTTGCCCATCAGAATGAAGGAGATGCTTAAGGGAAGGAATTTGAGGTGACAGCGCCCTGATGCTCAGTCATGTGGTGTGGAGGCCCGTGGCAGTCAGATGACATTCATGACCGAGGCCTCAGAGTGTGCGGGTGTGGGGCAGGGGTCCCCCGCTGAGTTCAGAGTACTTCAGTGCTGGACCCTAGAGGATTCTCTGTGGAGGGCCAAGGAGCAGGGCGGGTTTGCAGTCTCAGACAGTGCTCTGTGAGGTTAGGAGACTAATGAGCCATCTTCTGTCCCTTCAAAAAAAAAAAAAAGAAAGAATGTATTTTTAATTGGGGGATCATCACTTTGCAGTATCTTATTGGTTTCTGCCATACAACAACAAGAATCAGCCCTAAGTGTGTGTGTGTTACAACACACACATATACACAACATATATATATATACACAATACAACATATATATGTTTTATATATATATAAAGCACAGTCCATCCTAAAGGAAATCAGTCCTGAATATTCATTGCAAGGCCTGATGCTGAAGCCGAAAACTCCAATACTTTGGCCACCTGATGTGAAGAACTGACTCACTGGGAAAGACCCTGATGCTGGGAAAGACTGAAGGCAGGAGGAGAAGGGGACGACAGAGGATGAGATGGTTGGATGGCCTCCCTGACTCAATGGACATGAGTTTGAGCAGACTCTGGGAGATAGTGATGGACAGCGAGGCCTGGCGTGCTGCAGTCCATGGGGTCGCAAAGAGTCGGACATGACTGAGCGACTAACGCTTAAACTTTCACCGTTTTCCTAGATTCCATATACATGTGTTAATATACAGTATTTATTATTCTCTTTCTGATTTACTCGTATAACAGGCTCTAGTTTCATCCATCTCACTAGAACTAGAGTCAAATTCATTTTTTATGGCTGAGTAGTATTCCCCTGTGTCTATGTAACACAACCTCTTCACCTATCCGTCTGTCGATGGACATCACAGTTACTTCCATGGCTTAGCTATTGTCATGAACAACTGGGGTACCTGTGTCTTTTTCAGTTGTAGTTTTCTGAGGGTATATGCCTGGTAATAGGATTGCTGGTTCGTATGGAAGGACTGATGTTGGCCTTCTGATCCTTTGGCTACCTTGATGCGAAGAACTGACTCATTGGAAAAGACCCTGATGCTGGGAAAGATTGAGGGCGGGAGGAGAAGGGGACGACAGAGGATGAGATGGGTGGATGGCATCACTGACTCAATGGACGTGAGTTTGAGTAAACTCCATTCCCACCAACAGTGCGATAGGGTTCCCTTTTTCTCCACACCCTCTCCAGCTTTTGTTGTTTGTAGATTTTTTTTCTGTGTGTGCCTCGCCTTGCTCTGTTTAAACAGGAAGTGAAGGAATGTTTGAGTCCCAGGACGTTGATGGTGGAGGCAGATGCAAGCTCCTTGAACAGATACGATCCCAGAGGAGGTGGCAGTGAACGCCTGCGATGAGCCTTCTCGTTCCCCTCTGAGACTCTCAAGCGGAGATTTTTACCCCTGTTGCCATGTCTTCCTCCTACTTCTTCTTGAGAAAAGAATAAAGACGTGGGCTGCTCCTGCTTTGCCAGGCGTATTCCTGAGAGAAGGATAATGCAGTGGGCTAGGCCCTTTCTTCGGTGAATAGTGCCACACCATTTGCTTCTGCAGAGTGTTTCTTATGGGGACATTGGTTGGGGGGCTGGGGAGGGTGGAGGAGAACCCAGTTCTTGACACACACACACACACACACCCCACCCCTGGAGCTTGAGCTTCGCAGGGAAGATAAGACATGCAGAGAGCGGGCTGTGGTCAGAGGCACTTGAATGCCTGTATTGACGGTCACAGGTTCAACGCGGAACAGCAGAGCAAGGAATGGAGACTTGCACTTCTAGCGGAGGTTGAGGGAAGGTGGCTGAGAAGGCAGTGGCATCTGGACTGAGCCTGGACGTATTCCAGAGTCTATGTCAGAAAACCGAAGGCAAGAGATTTCAGCGTGAAGGAGACCATGTGACCGGATCATAGCAGTAAGGAGCGCCTGGCAGTGTGGTCGGGGGAAGCCGGGTGTCGAAGGCAGGTGGTGTACTGTTTCTGTTTAGTGGTCCGGTCTTGTCCAACTCTCTGCAGCTCCGTGGACTGTAGCCCTCCAGGCTCCTCCGTCCATGGGATTCTCCAAGCAAGAATACTGGAGTTGATTGGCAGCTCGCACTCTGTGATTTCTGCAAGCTGCAGCAAACACCCAACACAGCTGGAAATGAATAAACACATAAGTAAATAGTTTTTTTTTTCATGTACACCCGTGGCCGATTTCATGTCGATGTGTTGGCAGAAACCTCCACAATAATGTAATTAGCCTCCAATTAAAATCAACTAATTAAAAAACAATCATCAGTGAGATTTTGAGCAGATACACACATGCTGCGTTTAAATCACCCAGCTCCATCCAGATCAGTGATGAATGACTTTAGAATCTCCCCCCATAAGAAGACCTCAGAGTGAGTTCAGATCAAAATGAGATGAGTTGGAATTTCAGCCACGCCGCTAACCTGCGACAGATCTCGTCTATGCTTTGTAGCCTTCCTTCCACTGAGACTGAAGAAATGGAACCTTCCAAACACACCGTTTCAAATGAGTCGTCAGCGCTCTAGGCAAACGCTCGTGCTCAGTATAGAATGGCTTTACGGGTAGCTGGTGTTCTTGGTTTGCGTGGCACTGCACTCTACCTAAATTCGGTCGGTTCCATCGATCCCTCTGCTATTATGAATTTCTTCTAAGTTCCCCTTTCCATCATGGCTGCTATTTTGAACCGTGGTTCTCACATCTTTGGGTTACCAGGCAACTTGCTCGCTCCGTTGGGGGGAGAGAGAAATCAAAATGATGAAGTATGTTCCGACGAGCCACCTGTGAGGGACTCTTTTTGAAGCCAGGCACTCACTCGTGCCAAAACCCAAACATTATAAATTCATCTCTCTTTTTTTTTTCTTCCAATTTTAAACAGCAATGGGGAGAGCCCCAGCAATCACTTGGAGAAATCCACGAGACCTGTGCTTCAGAAACCATTCTTGTATGCTTTGACCACATGAGACACTGGGCTTTATAATGTTTTCCTTAAAAGGAAAACTCACTCAGACGGAGAGGAGAGGAAACTCGGGAACCGTGTCATAAGCACCCTGAGATAGAGCAGCAGAGGCAGAGCGTGTCACGTGGAGGACGACTCGAGACTCCGAATGACTGTCGTCTCTGGTGGATTCCGTGTTAGGCTCCCATGTGCAGCTTGCTGTGGACATACGTACTTCAGTCGTGTCCGACTCTTGCTACCCCATGGACGGCAGCCCGCCAGGCTCCTCTGTCCATGGGATTCTCCAGGCAAGAATGCTGGAGTGGGTTGCCGTGCCCCACTCCATTGGATCCACCCGACCCAGAGATCTGCTGCATTCCAGGCAGATTCTTTACCACTTGATTCAGCATGGAAACCTGTTGATGCAACATGTCAAGACCTAATTCCACCTGTTCACTTATGCGTTAGAAAATGGGAATTCTATCAGCTTTCCATTACAAACCAAATTGAACCCAGTTTGGGTTCAGAAGGACACCTGGCACATAGTAAATGTGAGGTATTTCTCTTCCCCTTACAAAAGGTTTCGTCTGCCCATTTGTCAAGTTTTAACTGCAGCGGGAGTGCTTTCTAACACTGCCATCTATAGAGTTCTTGCATTTTCTTTTGTTGGAAAGAATGCACATAAAAGCACTGCTCTGAGGTTATGGGATTCCCTGGCGGCTCAGACGGTAAAGATTCTGCCTGCAATGCAGGAAACCTGGGGTCGATCCCTGGTTCAGGAAGATCCCCCTGGAGAAGGGAATGACAACCCACTCCAGTATTCTTGCCTGGAGAATCCCAGGGACAGAGAAGCTTGGCAGGCTACCATTCTTGGGGGGTCACAAAGAGTCAGACACAGCTAAGTGACTAACACTCGAGGTTACCGGGGAGACAAAACCTTGTTCAGGATCAAGAATCAATTTAGACCCTATAAAACAGCAGGAACGTGAAACTGAACTTGGCATTATATGATTTCAGACTGAATCCCTGATAGGGAGACGCTGCTATTAAGAAAGGAAACAGAGGGGCCTTTGTCATGGGATGAGTTTCGTCTCCTCTTCAGTTCTTGCTCAGCGTTCACCACAGTCCGCGTTGCGTGCAGGCTGTTGTGACCGGCGTGCTTCTGTTCCAGGTGTGCCCCTGAAGCCCAGGAAGGAGTTGCGGTTCACGGAACTGCAGTCTGGGCAGCTGGAGGTAAAGTGGTCCTCGAAGTTCAACGTTTCCATTGAGCCCGTGATCTACGTGGTGCAGAGAAGGTGGAATTATGGGATCCACCCCAGCGAAGACGACGCCACGCACTGGCAGACCGTGGCGCAGGTGAGTGCTTCGTGGGTTCTGTTTGTCCGACTCTTTGCGGCCCCTTGGACTGCAGCCCGCCAGGTTCCTCGGTCCATGAGATTCTCCAGGCAAGAATCCCAGAGTGGGTTGTCATTTCCTCATCCAGGGGATCTTCCCGACCCAGGGATCGAACCTGGGTCTCCTGACGTCACCCTTGAGGTGACATCTCCTGCACACCTACACAGAGAAGGTTAATGTGCTGTAGCTTGCTCAAAATAGCCTGAGCATGCAAGTCACTTAAACCGCTGTGCACACACCTCACCTCCACCCCCCATCCCATGGGGCGAAAGAAGATAGGAGAAGCTCCATGGGTGTATAACCTGGTACCACGAGAAAGTGGGCTTCACATGCTCACGATGCATGGTGAGTGAGTAAGTGAAGTCACTCAGTCGTGTCTGACTCTTTGTGACCCTATGGACTGTAGCCTACCAGGCTCCTCCGTCCATGGGGTTTTCCAGGCAAGAGTACTGCAGTAGGTGGCCATTTCCGTCTCCAGGAGATCTTCCTGACCCAGGGATTGAACCCAGGTCTCCCACAGTGTATTCAGACACTTTACCATCTGAGCCTCCAGAGAAGTCCCAAAGCATATCCATTTACTTACTCGTGGCTATGCTGGGTCCCTGTTAGTACATTCGGGCTTCCTCTCATTGCAGCAAACTGGGGTTCCTCTTCACTGTGGTGTGAGGGCTTCTCATTGCGGTGCCTTCTAGAACACGGGCTCTAGAACTCAGGCTCAGAAGTTGTGGCCCACAGACTTCCTTGCTCCGAGCACTGTGGGATCTCCCCAGAACAGGGATCCAAGTAGGTTCTTAAAGCACTGGACCACCAGGGAAGCCATTTTCCGATGTCTGTTCACATTAATTTCCTCCAAGAACTGCACTTAAGCCTTGAGATACAGGTAGAACCCACTAGACTGAGGGAAACGCAACACGCAATACCCACAGGACTTGCTAACCTGCCATGGCATCGTCTTGATGTCTTCTCCCGTGTTGCTCCTGAAAGCTTGTTGCTGAACCATGAAAGATGCCGGGATTCATGGCCTCCAGAGGAGTAGAATTCAATCTGGGGCCAGAGATGAGGCTTGATTGCTCGAGCTTTTGCGTCATAAAGTTTTATTAAAGTATAAAAGAGATGGAGAAAGCTTGTGAGATAGACATCAGAAGCGGAGGGGAGCAGAAAGAGTGCCCCTCACTAGTGTTAGCAATGGAGTTACATACTTTTTAATTATTACCGTGAATCAAAAGAATGTCTGGAGGTTGTAAAGACCTTCCTAGACCCACTCCCATAAT
Source organism: Oryx dammah (assembly GCF_014754425.2). Classification (NCBI taxonomy): domain Eukaryota; kingdom Metazoa; phylum Chordata; class Mammalia; order Artiodactyla; family Bovidae; genus Oryx; species Oryx dammah. The sequence continues at coordinate 125,992,312 of NW_024070207.1, forward strand.
TGACATTTTAAGACAACAGGATTAGCCAGAAAGGTTTTTTCCACAAACTGTCCTCAAGCAGGATACATTATTGTTACATAATCCTAAGGAATGTAGAGGGAAAAAAGTTTGTCCTTTCCTCCTCCTTGAGAATTCCAGACCCCCCTCTCTCCTTGGGGACCCCCGGACTTCTTATCAACCTACCTAGGAATTGACTCTTTCACTCCCACATTTAAGCTTTCATTCCGCACAGGACTTGACTGGCTGAACGAAGAATCCTGTCACCAAACTGCTTGGTGGAAAGCAGTGGGCAGATCTCGAATCTTCCCTGAGTGCTTCCTTCTCCTTCCTCTTGCTCAGCTCCCCAACCAATGGGCCACCAGACGGCACCCCTCCTAGGGGTCATCTCCCCAGTGCCGAGGAAAGAATAAATGATCAGTATGAAACCGCTTCATGCTTTTCAACAAGTAAACAAGCCTTCCCCACATGTAGGTCTATAGGGAAATCTTCTCTGCTGATGTGTGTAAGACCGTGTTTCTCCAAAAACGAGATTCCCTTGATTTTTTTTTTCTTTTTCAGTACATGTAAACTATAGTGCAATACCCAGGTGTTTGAAAGAAAAATGGAATCCCTTTTTCCTCAGTAGTGTCTCAGAGAGGATAAACACGAGAGCCATTTAAAGACCTCAAAAGCAATGAGAAATGTGATGTTAAAACGATTCTTAAAAAAAAAAAAAAAATTGGAGGATAATGTGCAACGTTGTTAGCTTCTGCCGTACGACAAAGTGAATCAATTGACCCTTCCACCTTGACCCTTCCACCTCCCTCTTCTGCCCCTCTAGGTCATCACAGAGAACCGGGCTAAGCTCCCTGTGTTACGCGGCAGGTTCCTGCTAGCTTTCTATTTCACTTATGAAGTCGTGCATGTGGTTGGTGCTGTTAGTGTGCACGGTCAGCGCTACTTGCTGAATTTGTCCCACTCTCTGCTTCCTGGTCTGTGTCCACACGTCCATCCTCTTCGTCTCTGTCTCCTTCTTCCCTGCAAATAGATTCATCAGTACCCTTTTTTGAAATTCCATATATATGCACTAATATTCGACATTTTTTTTTCTCTTTCTGCCTTATTCAACTCTGTAGAACAGGCTCTTGGTGCATCCACCTCATTACAACTGACTCCGATTCATTCCTTTTTTTATGGCTGAGTAATATTCCATTGCGTATATGGACCACATCTAAAAGAAACATCTTCAATTAGGGGAAAAAAAAGAACTGGTCAGAAATATTTAGTAATTTGATTCCATATCTACCCTGTGAAACCCTTTTGCTTTAACAAAACATAAAGATGTTCAGAATACAGCCTAAAATTATGTTTGGTTTACATGGCATTCTCCCCTAAATGGTGCTATGGTATCGCTTGTAGAATTTACAGATTACCAGTTTGAAGATTTATGAAAGTAACTGATGATAAGACTTTCTCATATTCTCTTTCTTGGAGAGAGGAAAGACCTTGCTCTGTCATTTTTATTATCATTATTGTTTTCACTGGTTAATTCCACACGAAATGCTTCCTTTCTGTGTCTGCTGAGAATGCTTTACTTCCTTAAACTAAGGACCTTAGTTCCTTAAACTGAAGGCTGAAACTAGACAAAGAAGTCAATGGAAATGTCATCTCAAATTCTGCCAGATAAGGTAGAAAGCCACGCTTGTCACTGTCTTCCTTTTTTAAAAAATTATTTATTTATTTTTTATTTATTTAATTAGAGGCTAATTACTTTACACTATTGTGATTTTGCCAGACACTGACATGAATCAGCCACGTGTACATGTGTTCCAGCCAGTGTACACGTGTTCCCCATCCTGAACCCCTCTCCCACCCCCTTCCCCACCCCATCCCTCTGGGTCATCCCAGAGCACTGGCTTTGAGTGCCCTGCTTCATGCATTGAATTTGCACTGGTCATCTATTTCATATAGGGTAATATACATATATCAGCGCTGTTCTCTCAAATCATGCCACCCTAGCCTTCTGGGCATACACACTGAGGAAACCAGAATTGAAAGAGACACGTGTACCCCAGTGCTCACTGCAGCACTTGTTTGCAATAGCTAGGACATGGAAGCAACCCAGATGTCCATCGACAGATGAATGGATAACGAAGTTGTGGTACACACACACAATGGAATATTCCTCAGCGATAAAACAAACAAACAAACAAAAAAAAAACACAACACATTTGAGTCAGTTCTAATAAGGTGGCTGAAACTGGAGCCTATTATACAGAGTGAAGTAAGTGAGAAAGAGAAACACCAATACGGTATATTAACACATATATATGGAATTTAGAAAGACGGTAATGACGACCCTGTTTATTTATTTTAATCATGGAAGCGCTTAGCTTCTTTTGAATGTTGAAGTACACCTGGCAGTCCTTTCAGCAAGTTATCACAAGCTGGGGTTTAGGATTTCAATTCCGTTCTGTTGCCCACTTTCATGCCCTGAGTGTCTCGTTGAGCTCAGCTGGCATTAGGCCCAGATGACCCACAGAACTCAGACATTTATCCCTTGGAGTTGATAGCCTACAGTGAACAATGTCGGACTTGTGATCTCCAACCTGGATAGTATATTCAAAAGCAGAGACATTACTTTGCCTACTAAGGTCCGTCTAGTCAAGGCTATGGTTTTCCCTGTGGTCATGTATGGGTGTGAGAGTTGGACTGTGAAGAAGGCTGAGCGCCGAAGAATTGATGCTTTTGAACTGTGGTGTTGGAGAAGACTCTTGAGAGTCCCTTGGACTACAAGGAGATCCAACCAGTCCATTCTGAAGGAGATCAACCCTGGGATTTCTTTGGAAGGAATGATGCTAAATCTGAAGCTCCAGTACTTTGGACACCTCATGAGAAGAGTTGACTCATTGGAAAAGACTGTGATGCTGAGAGAGATTGGGGGCAGGAGGAGAAGGGGACGACCCAGGATGAGATGGCTGGATGGCATCACGGACTCGATGGACGTGGGTCTGGGTGAACTCTGGGAGATGGTGAGGGACAGGGAGGCCTGGTGTGCTGCGATTCATGGGGTTGCAAAGAGTCGGATACGACTGAGCGACTGAAATGAACTGAACTGAACTGAAAGAAGGAGATTTAGCTTTGGGACCAGGGACCAGGCTTCATTGCTCAAGAGCTTCTGTGTAGCGGAGTTTTATTGAAGTAAGAAAATAGACAGAGAAAGCTTCTGACAGACATCAGAAAGGGGATGGAGAGTGCCCACCTCACTAGTGTTAGCAAGGGAGCTATATAGTTTTTAGTTATTACAATAAATCAAAAGAATGGCTCAAGGTTGCAAAAATTTTACCAGACCCACTGCCACAATTTACATTTTAGGATAACAGGATTCAGTGAAGTGAAGTCGCTCAGTTGTGTCTGGCTGTTTGCAACCCCATGGCCTACCAGTATTCTCCATGGGATTTTCCAGGCAAGAGTACTGGAGTGGGTTGCCATTCCCTTCTCCGGGGGATCTTCCCAACCCAGGGATCGAACCCAGGTCTCCCGCATTGTAGGCAGATGCTTTACTGTCTGAGCCAGCAGGGAAGTCCTTAGAACTTGACAATAGAAAGATCCTACCACATCCACTCCCATAATATACATTCTAAGATATAAGGATTAGTCAGAAGGTTTTCAGGAAGGAGAAACCGTCTTCAAGATGGATACATTGTTGTTATATAATCCTTCAGTTCAGTTCAGTTCATTCGCTCAGTCCTGTCCAACTCTTTGCAACCCCATGGACTGTAGCACACCAGGCCTCCTTGTCCATCACCAACTCACGGAGTTTACTCAAACTCATGTCCATTGAGTCAGTGATGCCATCCAGCCATCTCATCGTCTGTCATCCCCTTCTCTTGCCTTCAATCTTGCCCAGCATCAGGGTCTTTTCAAATGAGTCAGCTCTTTGCATCAGGTGACCAAGGTATTAGAGTTTCAGCTTCCGCATCAGTCCTTTCAATGAATATTCAGGACTAAGTTCCTTGAGGATGGACTGGTTGGATCTCTTTGCAGTCCAAGGGACTCTCAAGAGTCTTCTCCAACACCACAGTTCAAAAGCATCAACTCTTCGGTGCTCAGCTTTCTTTGTAGTCCAACTTTCACATCCATACATGACTACTGGAAAAAATATACATTCTAAAATATCAGAATTTAGACAAAATGTGGTCCAAGATATCAGGATTAGTCAGAAGTTTTTAGGAAAGACAAACTGTCCTCAAGCAGGATACATTGTTGTTATATAATCCTTAGTACAGAGTTTAAACTGAGTTGTTTGTTGTGTAATCATCAGTTCCAGGCTTAAAGGAAAAAAAATCAACAAATGTTTTATGTGACTAAGACTGAGGAATCTAGAGAAAAAAGACGTTTGCCCTTTTCTTCTCCTTGAGAATTCCAGATCCCTATCTCCTCCTCGAGAACCCCAGATCCCTCTTTCTTTGGGGTCCCCTGGACTTCTTATCCACCTGCCTAGAAAGTGACTTTCTCAGTCATGGCCAAGTTCTCAGATCTGCCCTAGGACATTGCTGGAAGTGGGCATATTGCCCTGAGCTTGACAAAGGGGGGCAGTGACAATATGGTCAGGTTGTCTGAGATCTCGGGACATAACCAGAGGGACAGCAAGCCCTGTCGATGTGTCCCTGTGTCCAGTCTCCTTCTTTGCAACGTTTTATTGGACTAAGATATATTCATACAGCCACTCCTGATGGCTCAGCAGTAAAGAACTCGCCTGCCAATGCAGTGGACCCAGGTTTGATCCCTGGTTTGGGAAGATCCCCTGGAGAAGGACATGGTAACCCACTCCACTGTTCTTGCCTGGAGAATCCCATGGACAGAGGCGCCTGGTGGGCTACAGGCTGCAAAGAGTCAGACATGACTTAGTGATTAAACCACCTCCACATAGAGATCCACCAGTCCATTCTAAAGGAAATCAGCCCTGGGTGTTCATTGGAAGGACTGATGCTGAGGCTGAAACTCCAGTACTTTGGCCACCTCATGTGAAGAGTTGACTCATTGGAAAAGACCCTGATACTGGGAGGGACTGGGGGCAGGAGGAGAAGGGGGCAACAGAGGATGAGATGGCTGGATGGCATCACTGACCTGATGGACATGAGTTTGAGTGAACTCCAGGAGATGGTGATGGACAGGGAGGCCTGGTGTGCTGCGATTCATGGGGTGGCAAAGAGTCGGACACAACTGAGCTACTGAACTGAACTGAACATAGTAATACACCTCACCCTTCAGGAACATGAATCTATGCGCATCTTACATGATTTACTCAAACTAAAAAAGAAAGAAAGAAAAAGCCTTGAGTTGCAATATACTTGGGGAACTTAAGTGTGTGGGTTCACATACCTACTTCCAGAATTATATTTGGTGTTCAAGTAGGAGGCATTTTCCTTCTGTCATCTACAGATGATTTCATGGTCTCTGTAATGTAATGATCGCTTCATATATATATTCATTCATGAAGTGAAGTCACTCACTCCTGTCCAACTCTCTGCAACCCCATGGACTGTAGCCCACCAGGCTCCTCCATCCGTGGGGTTCTCCAAGCAAGAATACTGGAGTGGGTTGCCATTCCCTTCTCCAGGGGATCTTCCTGACCCAGGGATCGAACCTGGGTCTCCCGCATTGCAGGCAGATTCTTGGCCATTTGAGCTACAAGGGAAGCCCATTATTTATTCATGTGTATACTTCATTAATGAAAACCCTCCAAAGCTATATGTAGTCATGAGAGGTAAAAACCAGCCCGTGCATTCATCCTGAGACTTTGACTTCCACAGAGTCATCCGAGTCTTTGGGAATAAATACCCGTGAGTGGCATGCAGCCGCTGGAACCTCCCCTGGGAATTCCCTGATCCCGACAGCCCTCCCTGGAACCCAGCAGGGTTGCCCATCCTCACCCAGGAGGGCAGGGGGAGGGCATCAAGTCCGCCAATGAGTCGAGCGTATGCAGCGGGCACATCAGGGTAACAGGCTTCTGTGTGCCTTTCCCCTCAGACCACGGACGAGCGGGTGCAGCTGACGGACGTCCGGCCCAGCAGGTGGTACCAGTTCCGTGTGGCGGCCGTGAACGTGCACGGGACCCGAGGCTTCACCGCCCCCAGCAAGCACTTCCGCTCCTCCAAAGGTCAGTGGTGCTTGCCCCCCTCCCACCCACCCACCCACCTCGCGATAGGGGGTCACATCCATGGTGTCTCCAGGCTGGTATGGGTGTGTTTGGCCAGCATATGGCTTTGTTGTGCTGAGTGAGTGGGACTAGATGCCTCTGAAGGAGCCACATGAATTCACGGCTGGGAGGATCCCTGGGTTTTGACCTCAGTAAGGCTCCGGAAACTGTCATCACGATGATGTTTTCTCAGCTTGGAACAGGCCGTTCTCTAGAGCCAGCTTCCACTGCCTGGGTCTCTCCATCTCTTATGCATCGAGCACCATTCAGTTTAAAGTTTTTGGGAGAGAGAGCTTTCGTGTCTGCCACATCAGACGATGCAGGTCTCTTGAAAACAGTGGCTCTGTTGAGTGTCAGCTCACCTCCTGTTTCACACACAGGCAGAGTTTAAATCCGTCCTGAGTCACTTTATCATGGCGATCACTTTCTTCCCTTCTCATTTCACTGCTGTTCTAAAACCTCTGTGGGTGTGATGAGTACTCAGTTTTCCATTTGTGGTTGGTTTCGTCTGTGATAGTGCAAGGACATGATTGGATTGGATATTAAGAATAGCTCTGTGTTTATTTCTCCAGTTGGGTTGTGCATTCTGAATTAATGATACGTCAGCCTGGCTAATCAGCAAGGTCCGTTTTCATGGAAGATTAGTGAGGTTATTCACTGACTAAAGAGCAGTTAACGTCCTCGACACAAGGTCACTCAAACTCGTTTTAGGCAGGCATTGTGATGTTAATGAATGAGACGTGTAACATCACTCATGTCTTTCAAAATGGGAAGGTTTGCACTGGCTGCTCTAAATTGCAATTCCTTTCCATCCTGGATGTCTAGGTGGCTCAGTGGTAAAGGACCCGCCAGCCAATGCAGAAGATTCAGGTTCGATCCCTGGGTCAGGAAGATCCCCTGGAGGAGGAAATGGCAACCCAATGCAATATTCTTGCCTGGAGAATCCCATGGACAGAGGAGCCTGGGGGGCTGCAGTCCATGGGGTCACAAAAGTGCCAGACGTGGCTGAGCCCACACACCCTCTTATGTTTCAGCAAGTCTGTCTATATCTTGCTGGAATAATATTGCCACACCTTTACCGAGATTATCACAGGTCTCAAGTGGAAAATTTGCAGCCAAAATAATTTAAATTTTTGGATGCCATTCCAGTGTTTATTGCAGACTCTTTTTTTTTTTTGCCTGCACTATGCCTTAGTTGTGACAGGTGGACCCTTCAGCCTTCACTGTAGCATGTGGGGTCCAGTTCCCTGACCAGATATTGAACCTGGGTCTCCTGCACCGGCCATGTGGAGTCTTAGCCACTGGACCACTGGGGAAGTCCCCTGTGTTGTAGACTTTTTTTTTTTTTGCCTCTTTCTTTTAAAAAGCCCTTTTAAGAAAGGTATATCCCGCACACCCCACTCCAGGTGAATACACTGAGCCAGCTGGAAACGGAAATAACAAACAGAGACGTGAGACCTTTCTCGAATGAGGACTGTCTCCCTGTGGTCCGATGATCGAGAGAGGCCCTATGAATAAATAGTCAGTGGTGGGTTCAGAGGGGAGGATCCTCACGGGGCTCGGGAAGTCTCCACCCCGACTTTCCCAGCTCACGCGTGGTCCAGGCGTGTGTGGTCATACCGTGTTCCCACTGGCCCCGTTGCCTGCTTGTGGTCTGGCACTCTCAGATCAGCACGGCTTGTGCACACACGAGGCACAGCAGTGCCCAGCCTCTGCACGTACAGGACAAATCCCCTTAGGAGCTGGGTGGGACCTGGACAGAGGTCCCCTGACCGTGGCTGCCAACCTCCAAAGAGGCATGCGTCCCGGGGAGACAGCAGGGCCACGTCGCCCCCGCCCTTCCTGCGTATCTGAGCACCGTTCGGGTCTCGGATTAGCCCTGTGTCCGTCAGTTGAAATGGGCTTTCATTGAATGAAGGTGCACCGTTTGGGCAATCCCCACACTCACCATTAAATCTTCTATTTCTTGGTTTGATAAGTGTGCCCAGCATTCAGCATTGCAGAGTGCACGTCTGAAGCAAAAAACACACACCAGGAATTCGTGGTAGATTCCAGTGTCTTCACTGAAGACACAGACCAGCTAAGCAGCTGAAGCTGATTCATCCAGGATGCAGCTAAGGGTTGTGGTTGTTGCTCAGCCACTAAGTTGTGTCCAACTCTTTGTGACTCCATGGACTGCACCATGCCAGGGCTCCCTGTCCATCACCATCTCCTACTGTTTGCTCAAACTCATGTCCATTGCATCGGTGATGCCATCCAACCATCTCATCTGGTGTCGTCCCCTTCTCCTCCCGCTTTGGTCTTTCCCAGCATCAGGGTCTTTTCTAATGAGTCAGCTCCTCACATCAAGGGGCCAAAGTATTGACGCTTCAGCTTCAGCATCAGTCCTTCCAATGAATAATCATGGTTGATTTCCTTTAGGATGGACTGGTTTGATCTCCTTGCTGTCCAAGGGACTCTCAAGAGTCTTCTCCAGTACCACAATTTGAAAGCATCAATTCTTTAGGTTCCACATGTAAGTGATATTATATGAAGCTTGTCTTCTGCAGTATGACCACCTAAAGGTCTCTCTCTTTGTTGCAATTTGCACACTGGTTTTCTGTACAAATGTGGAGGTGGGTTTCTGTATGTAACCATTAGCATTGTTGGGACACCTTGCGGTGCCTGCCTCACAGGAGGTGATGGCCTTTCTCCTCGGGCAAGACAGAGCAAGGGCTCCTTTCTCATGGGGTTTTATGTCAGTGCAATAATAGACCTGCATTTCTCCAGGGGTGACAAGTGATTTCATTTGGCATTTTCTGCATCGTAGATGCTAGGTTGTTCCATCATTGTGCCTGTTACTTTTTGCTCGTGGAATTAATCATGAAAGGTTTAGAGAGGAAACCATAAATCTTTCTTCTGAAATCCAAGTGTTCCATCTTCCTTTGCCAAAAGCACTACATAGAGTTGTTAATAAAAGGAACTGTTTTCAAGGCTGAATTTGGGTAGTCCTGCTAAATACTGAATATATCTTGCCCTGGAAATCACACAAATTGTAAAAGGGGCTGCTAACATGGCCTTCCTCTTCCATTCATCTGTGAGGGTGTGTTTGCTTCCTGCCCTTTGAGATGGGTTTCTGTAGATGACTGGGAAGGTTGTAAAGAGGGAGTGGATGAGGCAGAAAGAGAAGTGGGATGGGGGGAATGCTCTCATTTAAGCCTCAAAGAAGCTCTCATCTTGGGATGTGACTCTGGCCCTCTCGTGCTACACTCCCCAACTAGTGAATGAAACTCTGATCCTCAGTTTCCTCATCTGTAAAATGGGAACACGATGCCAACAATTCAAAACCAAACCACAGCCGTATGCTCATTAGAAATAAGCACCGCTTATGAGACCTGGGTTTGATCCCTCGGTTGGGAAGATCCCTTGGAGAAGGAAATGGCAGCCCACTCCAGTATTCTTGCCTGGAGAATCCCATGGACAGAGGAGCCTAGAGGGCTACAGTCCACGGGGGTTGCAAAGAATTGGACACAACTGAACGACTAACACTTTTATGTCCAGTTCCAAGAGACTAAATGGTGTCATGGCTTTAGAAAGACTGACTTGGGGTTGGCACTCTGTGGCCCATGGACCATGTTTGGCCTGCTACTTGTTTCTGCAAATAGCATTTCATTAGCACAGAGCCACGCTCATTATTTGCCATATTGTCAATTTTTGTTGTTGTTCAGTCATTCAGTTGTGTCCAGCTGTTTGCGACCCCATGGACTGCAGCACGCCAGGCTTCCCTGTCCTTCACTATTTCTCGGACTCTGCTCAAACTCATGTCCGTTGAGTCATGATGCCACCCAACCATCTCGTTTTCTGTCACTCCCTTCTCCTGCCTTCAGTCTTTCCCAGCATTGGGGTCTTTTTTAATGAGTCTATGGCTGCTGTTTTAAGAAAGCACTTTTTAGTTTGTATTGGGGTAGAGCTTATTAACAATATTGTGATAGTTTCAGCTAGATAGTGAAGAGACTCAGCCATACATGTACATGGATCCATTCTCCCCCAAACTCCCCTCCCATCCAGGCTGCCACATGACATTGAGCAGAGTTCCCTGTGCTGTCCAGCAGGTCCTTGCTGGTTCTCCATGTTCAATACAGCAGTGTGTCCATGTCCATCCCAAACTCCCTAACTATCCCTTCCCCCATCCTTCCCCCTCGTGACCATAAGGTTATTACAGGGTATTGAGCAGAGGTCCCTGTGCTGTCCAGCAGGTCCTAGTTAGTTCTCCTTGTTGGTTCTCCATGTGAAACACAGCAGTGTGTTCATGTCCATCCCAAACTCCCTAACTACCCCTTCCCCCTGGGAACCATAAGGTTATTCCAGATTAATATATGCAGACGTGCCAGAGTGTGAGAATCTCAGCTCTTCTGTTTCCCCTCCCTGTCTGTCTCACTTCTGACTGCCACCAGTTCCCTGCATGACCTCAGGCAGGTCTCTTCACCTGTTCAACCCTACAGGTCAAAAGATTGAAAGATCCTTACCCATCTAGAAAAAAAAAAAAAGACCAAAGAAGTAGCTTATAGGATCCTTTGAGGCTTTATCATAATGTGGCGTCAGCTATATGCATATTATTGTTTTCCACAAACTTCCACCTGCATTTCAAAGTTTTCATATAATCGAAACATTATGTAAATTGAAAGAAAAGATCTTGTACCTCTCAACAAAGTGAATATACTTCATTTCACAATGTAGGAAACCACTTCAGAAGGCCATGGATGGCTGCAGTGTGGGAATTTGTTGGGACTGATCGAAATCCTTCAGCTTAGACAGGTCGGACAGACTCTCATCTGAGGTCTTCTGTGACTAAACAGATAAACAAAAAGCTGGTTTACGGAGACTAATTGGGGCTGATAAACAGATAATCTCTGGTGTTCCCTCTTGACTCTGTAATTTTAAAGTGATTATTTGGGGGTGGGGGGAGGAAGAGATTGGAGTGTCTTATCTTCATTATGGGAGTATGGCATCTTGGTATTCTGAACACTGAAATGGGCCTTATGTTTAAGAAACTGTGAAAGTGAAAGAGTTAGCTGCTCAGTCGTGTCCAGGTCTTTGCAACCCCATGGATTGTAGCCCATCAGGCTCCTCTGTCCATGGGACTCTCCAGGCAGGAATACTGGAGTGGGTTAATTCCCTTCTCCAGGGGGTGATACTCCTTACCCAGGGATCAGACTCAGGTCTCCTGCATTGCAGGCAGATTCTTTACTCTTTGAGCCACCAGGGAAGAAAATTTGAAACAAATATGATTAGTTTATTTAAAGGCATTATTTCCGAGTGCTGTTTCATCAGTTAGGTTGTTTTCTGTTTCACAAACTAGGTGGTGTTATCCTGGACTATTGCAATCACACGTAAGGCATGAGATATTTTTCCAGGGCGGTGAGTAATGATAGAATGAAGAAGTAGATTAAGGAAATGATGAAACACCACCAGCTGACTTTCCTAAACTGGGAATTTTCTTTAGAAATGTAGATGATTTTGCTCTTTTCCTGTGAACTTTGGATTTCTGGAAGCATAGCCGTGTATTTTCAGCACATAGACATCCAGGTGCATCGTTGAAAACGTGAATGGCTGTGATTATCTTTACACATTTTAATTTTTCTTTTGCTTCGAAGCAGTGATGAGCTTGAAGACTAGCTTCCTCTGAGAAGGGTCTGCATTGAGCTGGTGTAGGTTCAGGATTGAATCACGCCATAGATTTGGTTCTAAGGGCCTCAGAGAACACGAAGGCAGGAGGAAACTGTGGCAATATTCTACCAGAGAGAGCAGGAGAACACATATAATGGACTTGGATAGCAAGACATCTGGTCGACCCGTAGTAGGTGAACAGTCAGGTCAGGACTCCTTGGGGGGAGTCACTGAGGCTCAACAACCATTGGAAGAGGCTCAGTAGCTCCTGGTTTCATCTCCAAGAAGTAACCTGGGAACCAGCATGGCCAGAGCAGCAAGAGGAGCAGTCCCAAGCAGACTCGGGACGTTGTATGTGGCAGGAATGCACAGGGCTTTGGGGAGACTGCCAGCTCTTTTGGGAGGGGTGGGCAGTGAGAGCTTCTGAAGTTGTGTCATGAAGAATCACCACCTGGGACTTCCCTGGTGGTCCAGTAGCTAAGACTTTGTGTTCCCAACGCAGGGCACCCAGGTTCAATCCCCGCTCGGGGAACTGGGTACCACCTGCCACAACTAAGTGTTCCTATGTCCCAGCTAAAGATACCACATGCTGGAACGAAGATCCAGCAGGGCCAAAGAAATACAAATAAATTTAAAAGCAAAATAAATGAAACATAAACAAAAATAAAAGCATACGGGAGTGGGTAGCCATTCCTTTCTCCAGGGGATTTTCCTGATCCCGGGATCGAACCCAGGTCTCCCGCATTGCAGGTGGATTTCTTTAGTGTCTGAGCCACCAGGGAAGCCCAAGAATACTGGAGTGGGTAAGCCTATCCCTTCTCCAGCGGATCTTCCCAACCCAGGAATCGAACTGGAGTCTCCTGCATTGCAGACAGATTCTTTACCAGCTGAGCTACCAGGGAAGCCAAATAAGTAAAAAAAAAAAAAAGATTCACCAGCTGCCATACTGAGAAAGACTCAGACAGGCCTTCCCAATAATCAGGGAGAGAGGAAGGTGAAATGAGCCTGGGGTGTTATTCTGGTAGAGACAGTGGGATTCCAGATAGACTCTGTAGTATTGATATGCCCACGGGAGCTGTTCAATGAGAGCTCAGGAAGGATACAGCCTCGAAGTTTGGGGAAGGAGCCGTGAGAAGGAGGATTATGCATTTCCTGAGATGGGGTGTCTGTTGTGAGGAGTAGGGGCTGGAGGGGCCAAGACTGGCAAAGCAGTCTCGCAAGTGGCTCAGTGGTAAAGAATCTGTCTGCCCAGGCAGGAGACACACGTTCAATTCCTGGGTCAGGAAGATTCCCCTGGAGAAAGAAATGGCAGCCCACTCCAGTATTCTTGCCTGGAGAATCCCATGGACAGAGGAGCCTGGCGGGCTACAGTCCATGGTGTTGCAGACAGTCAGACGTGGCTGAGCAACTAAATGACAACAACAGTTATTTTATATAAAATATATTTCACATGAATATATTTCTAGGCCCTCCCAGGACTCACTGAAACAGCATTATCTCAGTGTAAGTCTTGGGCACTCCCGGAGGGTTCCTAATGTTGATTGTTTGAGAACCACTTGGTCAAAGAAAAAAAAAATAATATGCTTTGGATTAGTGGATAGCCTAGAAAAGCAATTACAAAACTTAAAAAAAAAAAATAACCCACCAACCTCCAGAACTTAGCTATCCTAGAGGAAAGCAACAGATTTAACAAAACAATAATTCATGTTTCCATCATTCCAAAAATGCAAAGCATCCTGAGAATAAAAACACGGGTATTTTCGCCCAGTCTTCTTCATGTATATCGAGTTTGCATCTTTGCTCCTCTGATGCAGATGGTGTTAGAACTATTGGGCAGGCGTCTTGAAGCAAAACCATCTGTAAGTCCTTTGTGGTGAGTGGCATCTATATTTGCTCAATTTCTGGGGCTTCCCAGGTGGCACTAGTGGTAAAGAACCCACCTGTCCATGCAGGAGACACATAAGCGACTCAGTTTGATCCCTGGGCCTGGAAGATCCCCTGGAGAAGGAAACGGCTACCCAGTATCCTTGCCTGGAGAATCCCATGGCCAGAGGAGCCTGGCGGGCTACAGTCCATGGGGTCACAAAGAGTCGGACATGACTGAAGCGACTGAAGGTGCACACACACGTGGCAAAAAATGAGGGAAAGACCCCCAAGTTCACACATGCTTAGTCATTCTCGTCTACACATCTCAAATGGAGATTTGTCGGGGTCGGGGGGAGTCGTTCCAGGACCTGGTCTCTCTCGACAGCTGAGAAGGTCTGGGTTTATGCAACAAACAAGAGACGGTGAAATGACAAACATGTTAGCTGTCTGTCATCCCATTTGTAATGTGGATTTTTTTTAAAAACGGTTTGTTTTTGCTGATGTCTCCATGTGGCTCCTAACTTTGGACTCAAGGATGTTCAGCTCCAGGTCCACTCAGATGAACACTTATTTGTATGAGCTGGCTCTGGATTTCTGTTTTCTCTTTTCAGAATTTTCAAAGGTATTTCACCATTGCTGACATATTTAATGTCACCCAACCTAAATGGAATTTGACTGTGTTTTACAGAATTTTATCAGTTTCAGTGCAGTGAAAATTAGGGTGGTAGTGGTATGAAACTGTCTAGGTTACAAGCATGGTCCAAATGCACAGGTCTTACCATTCTGAGGACTTCCTTGGTGGCTCACTTTGTAAAAAAATTCCTCCCAGAATGCAAGAGACCCCTGTGTCTGGAAGATCCCCTGGAGAACGGAAAGGCTGCCCACTCTGGCCTGCAGAATATGGGGTTGCAAAGCGTCAGACACAACTGAGCGATTTTCACTTTCACTACTGTTCTGTAGACTGTATTTCAATTTGAGGCTTAAAAAGTGGCTCTTAATGCTGGGAAAGACTGAAGGCAGGAGAAGAAGGGGACCACAGAGGATGAGATGGTTGGATGGCATCATCGACTCGATGGACATGAGTTTGGGTAACCTCAGGGAGCTGGTAACGGACAGGGAGGCCTGGCATGCTGTGGTCCGTGGGGTCGCAAAGAGTTGGACATGACTGAGCGACTGAACTGAACTGAAGGGCTTGTTTTCAAGTATCCTACATATAAAAGGCAGTGTTCCTGCGTTGACCCTGCAGTCGTCACATGTGCAGAAATGGTGCTTCCGTGGTTGTTGTTCAGTTGCTCAGTCGTGTCCAACTCTCTACGAACCCACAATGGCAGCACGCCAGGTTCCCCTGTCCTTTGCCATCTCCCAGAGTTTGCTCAAACTCCTGTCCGTGGAGTCGATGGTGCGTTCGTGGTCATCCTCAAAACTGAACTCTGTCTCCTGCGATTTCAGATCCGTCTGCACCCCCGGCCCCAGCCAACCTCCGGCTGGCGAACTCCACCGTCCACAGTGACGGAAGCGTGGCCGTAACCATTGTGTGGGATGTCTCCGAGGAACCAGACATCCCAGTGCACCACTACAAAGTCTTCTGGAGCTGGACAGTCAGCGGCAAGTCCCTTGTGCCAACCAAGAAGAAGAGGAGGAAGACCACGGATGGGGTAAGTGCCCATCCTGGGGAGGGGGCCTGGTGTCTCTTAGGGACGTTGAACTCAAGGCGCCCGGTTTGAGAGCAGCCTCCGGTGAGCCCAGAAGAGGGGTGGATGAGGGATGAATTCCCATTGCTTCCCTCTGACTGAAGAGGGTCAGCGATCAGAGGACCACACCGGCCATTCAGCCTCGGACATTTCATATTGAGAATTCTTGAAAGTTGTCTGTTGACTTACTGATATCCAAAGGGCTGGCACAAACACTAGAAATCAAAGGAACTGGAATGATGTCCATCGTACCTGTCTAGCCACTGAAAATGGTACAATTCAAATGTCCTTGACATTAAGATCTGCTTTTTTTGTTTTTTAAGCGATCCTTCTGAAGTGGGGAGTTAAAGTTTGTACTTTTTCTGCTGTGTGTTGCAAGGTACTCCCATCTGTTATGTCATTGCTGGAACTGCAGACAGTTTACAAGATGTCCATTTGACAATATATGTTTCTATTTGACTAAAAGGATGTGGGATGGCTTACTGTCCACATACCAAGAAATAAAATCTTCACTGAAACATTTCATGCAATGAGATCTCCATAACACTGAACATTCTGCATTGTGTGACATGCTTAATGTATATTAAAAAAAAGTCCTTTTATTACACTTTTTAATCTCGTTGTTATAAAATGTAAATGAACAACTTCCTCTCTAATTTATAAGGTTGAATTCCACAAATTAATGTTGAAAAAAGCTTTAAAAAGACAGCAACAATTTTTTTTTTAATGAACATTCCAGTATCTGTGCCATCGTGGATTGTAAAACTTGTCTCTACCAGTCCACATCACTGATACCCAGCTGTGATGCTGTTTTCTTTGTAAGAAACTTTCTGACAGTTCCAGGTTTTACTTTGTACAGCTCTGCAACAAGTGATAATTGATGATGTGTGCTCATCTCATAGAAAGTGCTGGAAGAGATAAAGGTGGGAAATCAGAGAAATGGGAATCAGAATGTGACGTGATAAAGTATATGCACGGATAGTGTATCTGTAGTTCGTGTGGTATCAGGTGGCCCCTAGACTGAAAGGAGATTGTGTGTGTGTGTGTGTGTGTGTTGTGCATCTGAGAGATGTGTGTGTATCCTGTATCACTTGCAGGATATGTGTGTGTGTGTGTGTATGCAAATCTTGTGCCTTTTGCATGATGTTTGTGTGTGTGTGTGTTACTGCCATTTGCAAGATGTGTGTCTGTGTGTATTTTGTACTATTTGCTGTGTGTGTGTGTCTTCAGCCATTTGCAGGATGTGTGTGTGTGTGTATTCCATGCCATTTGCAGGATGTGTGTGTGTGTGTATTTTATGCCAGTTTTAGGACTGTGTATGTGTTTGAATCCTGTGCCGCTGGCAGGATGTGTTTGTGTGTGTGTATCCTGTGCCTTTTGTGGATTGTGTGTTTGTGTGCATATATCCTGTGCCTTTTGCAGGATGGGCGTGTGTGTTTGTCTGTGTATCCTGTGCAGTTTGCAGGGTATGTGTGTGAATGTGTATTTTGTGCCAGGTCTAGGATTGTGTGTGTGTTTGAATCGTGTGGCATTTGAAGGGTGTGTGTGTGTCCTGTGCGATTTGCAGTGTGTGTGTGTGTGTGTGTGTGTGTGTGTGTGTGCGTGTGTTTGAAGCCTGGGCCATGTGCCTCCTGTGCTATTTGCAGGATGTGTGTGTATATGTACCCTGTGTTATTTGTACAGTGTGTGTGTCCTGTTCCATTGTGTGTGTGTGTGTATGTATGTGTGTGTGTGCATGTGTGTGTCCTGTTCCATTTGCTGTATGTGTTCCTCCACAGGGAACTGAACCCTGGCCCCAACACTGAAAGCACCAAATCCTAGCCAGTGTACCACCACGGAACTGCCCATGTACTATCTTTTGACAAATGTTTGAATTCTAAGACCACAAGCTTATTTCTCTTAATTCCCAGTTCTTGTAAGGGACCTTATTATCATACCCGCAAGCCATAAAAACGTGCTTAAAAAGCATTCTGTGAAGTCGATTTTTCTTAACAACTTTCGGAGGGAATTTTCTCATAGAAGACAGAGGATCCATAGCCGGGAAATACAGTGAATGTCGGGTTGCTGGGTCTCTCCAGGTGTGCGCTGACGTAACCCTCTGCTAGTCTGTTATAGAAGGCTCTCATTTTCTCTGTGAGCTGCCGTCCAGGAAGGAGTGAGGGACACACAGACACGCATACACATATATCCTGCCAATGGCACACAATTCACACACACACACAGCCCTAGAACTGCCACAAAATACACACTCTCACACATACCCTGCAAATTGCACAGGACACACACACACACCCCCATCCTGCAAAAGGCACAGAAGACACACACACACACAAACACATCCTGCCAATGGCACAGAATTCAAACACACATCCAGTCCTAGAACTGAGTTCTAGGAGTGAGTTATTCATCCTCATATGACTGCAGAGCATCCAATAATGGGATTAGTGACACAGTTTCAAAAAAGAGAAAAAGATGCTTTTGTGAGACGTTTATTTGGATCCATGGCACGACTGGCTTTGCTAAAGATGTAGAAGGTTCTGTGCTCTTAGTCCGTGTGGAGGTCAGGTGGGAGCTGGCGGGCTCCCTGAGGACCGGGGACCCCTGGTGGGAGGCTCAGGGTCCCAGCGGCTTGTGACGCAGTCTCGTCTCCCCTCCACCTGCAGTCTCAGAACTCAGTGACCCTGGAGCCGCTGCAGCTGGGCTGCGACTACACCGTGGAGCTGCAAGCCATCACCTACTGGGGCCAGACACGCCTCAAGAGCGCCAAGGTGTCCCTGCAGTTCACATCTGCGCACGCCGCCCACAACAGTGAGTGTGCACGGCTCCTTTCCCTCACTTCCTGTCTTCACGGGCAGGTCTTCCTACCGGCACGTGTGTGACTGTGTCCTATGAACCAGCACGTGTGCACGTGTTACCTTGGCGTCTTCCTCACAGTCTTTGTCTATTCTGCGTGCAGTGTTTTGGCGTCGTAACGGAAACTTCAGAAGAAGAGGTGTCTCATCCTAGCATCTGATATTGATATGATTCACGGTCCTTTTTCTAATGGAAACTTCAGAAGAAAAGGTGTCTCATCCTAGCACATGCCAATATTGACATGATTCAGGGTCCTTTTTCTAATGGAAACTTTGGAAAAGGTGTCTCCTTCTAGCAGATGCTGATATTGACATGATTCGGGGTCCTTCTTCTAAAGGAAACTTCAGAAGAAAAGGTGTCTCATCCTAGCATCTGATATTGATGTGATTCGGGGTCCTTCTTGTAATAGAAACTTCAGAAGGAAAGGTGTCTCATCCTAGCAGATGGTAATATTGACATGATTCAGGGTCCTTATTCTAATGGAAACTTTAGAGGAAAAGGTGTCTCATTCTAGCAGATGCTGATGTTGACAGGATTCGGGGTCCTTCTTGTAATAGAAACTTCAGAAGGAAAGGTGTCTCATCCTAGCAGATGCCAATATCAACATGATTTGGGGTCCTTATTCTAAAGGAAACTTCGGAAAAGGTGTCTCATTCTAGCAGATGCTAATATTGTCATGACTAGGGGTCCTTATTCTAATGGAAACTTCAGCAGAAAAGGTGTCTTTTTCTAGCAGATGCTAATATTGACATGATTCAGGGCCCTTATTCTAATAGAAACTTCAGAAGGAAAGGTGTCTCATCCTAGCATCTGATATTGACATGACTTGGGGTCCTTCTTGTAATAGAAACTTCAGAAGGAAAGGTGTCTCATCCTAGCAGATGCTAATATCGACATGATTTTGGGTCCTTATTCTAATGGAAACCTCAGAAGAAAAGGTGTCTTATCCTAGCAGATCCCAGTATCAACATGATTCAGGGTCCTTATTCTAGCGGAAACTTCGGAAAAGGTGTCTCATCCTAGCAGATGCCAATATTGGCGTGATTCAGATCCTTATTCTAATGGAAACTTCAGAAAAGGTGTCTCATTCTAGCAGATGCTGATATTGACATGATTCAGGGTCCTTATTCTAATGGAAACTTCAGAGGAAAAGGTGTCTCATCCTAGCAGATGCCAATGTTGATGTGATTCAGGGTCCTTATGCAAATGTGTCCTTATTTTTTATAGTTTTTTTTTTTTTTAATGTCTGTGCTTGGTCTTCACAGCTGTATGAGGGCTTTTCTCTAGCAGCGGCAAGCAGGGACTATTGTCTAGTTATGGCGCCCAGGCATCTCACTGAGCTGGCTCCTCGTTGCACACCGTGGGTTCTAGGACACATGGGCGCACTAGTTGTAGTACACAGGCTTAAGCTGCTCCATGACACGTGGGATCTTCCTAGACCAGAGAGCGAACCCGTGTCTCCTGCTTTGGCAGGCAGATTCTTTACCACTGAGCCACCAGGGAGGCCCTGCCTTGGAGTTTTCTGTACAACTTTTATCTGTTTCATAGATACTTGTGGTATAAAAATGGAAACTTAAGAAGGTGTCTCATTCCAGCAAACGCTTGTGTTCACACGATCGGGTCCTCACACATGTGTACGGGTCTTCGAGGAGGATCCTTGTAGCTAAACTCTCAGAAACTGTTAATTCCCTCTTTAGATGCAACATGCATTTGAGGCTTTCAACCCCTTTTTTGGTGGGCTTCACACACTGGCCACAATTCCCGCAGAAGGCTACCCAGTACCTCACTGGGAGCACTGACCACGTCAGCCCACACCCACGTCCTAGGCGCCAGTGTTCCCAGGCTCATCTATGACCGTGAACTTAGCACAGCGAGAGGAAGGGTATACGGGAGCACAGCGAGAGGAAGGGTATACGGGACCCTCGTCTCTGAGCCAGATGTTGGATGCTGTGGTGCTGCTGGCTTTTGCCGACAGCTGGGGAGTGGTGGGCGGGGCTGTGGGGAGCCTCCTGGGGCCAGGCTGACGGAAGGCCAGCCCGGGAGAGGCCGCAGGCATCTCCGCAAGTGTTGCTGCCCCAGGCTGATGAGGTCTGCCTGTCGTCATGGCTCCAGGTCTGGATCTGACCAGGACGGTATGACAAGCATCAAGAATTTAGGAAAGAGTAGGTTGAAGCTGAAACTCCAATCCTTTGGCCACTTGATGAGAAGAGACCCTGAGGCTGGGAAAGATTGAGGACGGGAGGAGAAGGGGACGACAGAGGATGAGATGGTTGGATGGCATCACCGACTCAGTGGACATGGGTTTGGGTAGACTCTGGGAGTTGGTGATGGACAGGGAGGCCTCACGTGCTGTGGTTCATGGGGTCTCAAAGAGCTGGACATGACTGAGCGACTCAACTGAACTGAACTGAGGCTGGCTCCTCTGAGTTAGACCCAGGGATTGTCCAAAACCATGTTCCCTGAGCTTGTGTGCACACTCAGTCATGTCCAACTCTGTGAACCGCCATGGACTCCTCTGTCCATGGGATTCTCCAGGCAAGAATACTGGCGTGGGTTGCCAGTTCCTTCTCCAGAGGATCTTCCTGACCCAGGGATGGAACCTGTGTTTCCTGCATTTGCAGGCGGATGCTTTAACCACTGCCTGAGCCACTTGGGAAGCCCTAATTATCTTGTACCACCTGGAGGATAATGGAGTCCGAAGGAGCAGGTCCACTTGAAATGGTGTTTTTCAAAAGAGTTCTCGAAACAGAGCTTCCTCCCTATTTCAGAAATGGGTCCTTTGGGAGATTAGATGGATTTGAAAAGTCCACTATTTCTGTGTGTCAGTCTGGGTACAGTACGACTTTCATGTAAACATTTCTGAACATTTAATAGCTTCATTGATTTTTTAAAAGAAGTTTTTTATTGAAGTGTAGTTGATTGACAATGTTGTGGCAATTTTCAGCTGTACAGCAAAGTGATTTCAGTTATGTATATGTGTACATTTAAAAAAGTATATTCTTTTCCATGATGGTTTATCACAGGATATTGAATATAGTTCCCCGTGATACGACCTTATTGCTTATCCATTCTCTATATCAAAGCTCACGTCTGCTAACCCCAACTTCCCACTCTCTCCCTCTCCGTCGCTGGCCCCCTTGGTAATCACCAGTCTGTTTTCAATGTCTGTGAATTTGTTAGTATCATATTTCAGATTCCACAAGTGATGTACAGAATTCGTCTTTCTTTGTCAGACTTAATTCGCTTAGTATGATAATCGCTAGGCCCATCCATGTCACTGCAGATGGCATCGTTTCATTCTTTTCCGTGGCTGAGTAATATTCCATCATCTCTATGTACCATGTCTTCTTTATCCATCCCTCTGTTGGTGGGCCTTGGGGTCGTTTCACATGTGTTGGCTGTTGTGAATAGCACTGCAATGAACCTAGAGGTGTGTGTCCCTTTTTGGATTATAATTTTGTCTGGATACACGCCCAGAAATGGGGTAGCTGGATCATACAATAGTTCTGTTTTTCATTTTCTTAGGAACTTTTATACTGTTTTCCACAGTGGCTGTACCCACCATTCATCAATTTCTTTAAAGGCAATCCTACATTCGTTCATCCAGTATTCTCGGGCTTCCCTGGTGGCTCAGCTGGTAAAGAATCCGCTTGCCATGCAGGAGACCTGGGTTTGATCCCTGGGTTGGGAACATTCCCTTGGAGAAGGGAAAGGCTACCCACTCCAGTATTCTTGGGCTTCCCTGGTGACGGAGCTGGTAAAGAATCTGCCTGCAATGTGGGAGACGTGGGTTTGATTCCTGGGTTGGGAAGATCCCCTGGAGAAGGGAAAGGCTCCCCACTGGAGAATTCCATGGACTGTATAGCCCATGGGGTCACAAAGAGTCAGACACGACTGAGTGACTTTCACACTTTAATTCATTCCTCAAACTATGTCTAACTATGGGAATAGTTACTATATTCTACTATCATAGACTGCACTAGAGTATAAACAAATATGTCATATACAAAGCGTTCCTTCCCCCTTAGAGGCTAGTATGACTGTGATCCATGAAGGGGCCTTACGAGTCCCGTAATTGAATATGCCTTTCTGCCCACAACCGAGAATCCCATGAACAGAGGAGCCCGGTGGACTACAGTCCAGCTCAGTTCACTTCAGTAGCTCAGTCCTGTCCGACTCTTTGCGACCCCATGAACCGCAGCACGCCAGCCTGCCCTGTCCATCACCAACTCCCAGAGTCCACTCAAATTCATGTCCATTGATTCGGTGATGCCATCAAACCATTTCATCCTCTGTCATCCCTCCTCCCGCCCTCAATCTTTGCCAGCATCAGGGTCTTTTCAAAAGAGTCAGCTCTTTGTATCAGGTGGCCAAAGGATTGGAGTTTCAGCTTCAACATCAGTCCTTCCAATGAACACTCAGGACTGATTTCCTTTAGGATGGACTGGTTGGATCTCCTTGCAGTCCAAGGGACTCTTAAGAGTCTCCTCCAGCACCACAGTTCAAAAGCATCAATTCTTCAGTGCTCAGCTTTTCTTAATGGTCCAACTCTCACAACCATGCATGACTACTGGAAAAACCCTAGCTTTGAGTAGACAGACCTTTGTTGGCAAAGTAATGTCTCTGCTTTTTAATATGCTGTCTAGGGTTGGTCATAACTTTTGGGTACAGTCCATGGGGTCGCAAAGAGTTGGACATGACTGAGCACGCCTGTACCAGTTTACCTAACCAAGAAAGAGATATGATACTTAACCTACTAAAGGCCACTTTATTCTAGGATTAACTGATTCAGAACAATTAAGAAAAAAAAGTGACACTGCAAAGTACCAGTCATAATACATGTTACTTGTGTTTCAGGGTGGCCTCCAGCAGAGACTGTCTTAACACAGGATTAGGCAGGACACAGCCGAGTGTGTGTCAGGACACGCTTTGTAACCCAAAGTTGATGTATAATCCCATAAACACTAATGTGTGCCTGTGACAGGAATACAATGAGTTTTCATCATGCACCAACGAGAGGTAAAGAATCATTACAACTTTCCAGCTTAAGCAAGGGAAATTATATTTTATAGGAAGCAGTGCTGTAAATGTCAGCATATAAATTACTTTTTGAATGCTGTTTTTCCAGGTCTGCAGGCTACTAAGTGTTTTCATGATAAATGTTTCTATGAAAGCAAAGGGTGCGTGTTCACACAGTTTTATAAAAGGGTAATTTGAAGGACAGAAAGACATAATCCTGTCTTTAATAGAAACGTAACTTGCTCTCTTGGGAGGCAGGAGGAACATTTTCGGGGGTGACAGTTTCCAAGTGCTTCAATATAGTTGCCTCATGGAGCTGGAAGAATATTCCAGAGTTCATCTTAACTCTAACATCTGGAGAAACAGCCTAATCACTCAATTCTCTTTAACTTTCAGGACTATTAAAGAGTATAAACGAGACCTCATACATTTTCAGAATGTGGAAAAATGGCTTTTATTCCATTTTTGTTTCCTGCTGGAAGTGGAGGATGCGCTTAGAGGGAAGGACGACCCCCAGGGCTGAGATTGGACTGTGTCCCCTGTGTGTGGGCGTGTCCTCTCGGGGCGTGTCTTCTGTGCGGGGGCGTGTCTTCTGTGCGGGGGCGTGTCCTCTGGGACATGTGCTCTGTGTGTGGGCGTGTCCTCTGTGTGTGGGGGCGTGTCCACGCTGAAATCATTCACTATAGCACCAGACCTTCAATCCTGAGATACATACACTTTTTTACGTCCGTAGTGAAAACTAAGCATTTCCATGGGATATAACAGGCTGAAGGAGGACAATATTCACAGAGAAGTTAAACAACCGTCTAGACTGTCTTGGTTATCTGCCAGTAAATTCTTAACATGACAGGTTATTAAAGGAATTAGATGCATAAGTGAGCGTGTGAAAAAATTAAGATTTGTGAAAAACGTTAAACCTTCTAAAAAAGCTTTTTATTGGAGTATAGCTGATTTTACACTGTTGGTGTTAGTTTCTGCTATACAGCACAGGCAGTTATATGTATATACATATCCCCTCTTTTAGATGTCTTCTCATATAGACCATTACAGAGCATTGAGTAGAGTTCTCTGTGATATACAGTAGGTTCTCATTCACCTTCAGTTCAGTCGCTCAGTCATGTCCAATTCTTTGGGACCCCATGGACTGCAGCACGCCAGGCCTGTGTGTCCATCACCAACTCCCAGAGCTTACTCACTCATGCCCATCGAGTGGGTGATGCCATCCACCCATCTCATCCTCTGTCGTCCCCTTCTCCTCCCGCCTTCCATCTTTCCCAGCATCTGGGTCTTTTCCAATGAGTCAGGTTCTCATTAGTTTAGTGTATGTGTGTAAATTCCTATCTCCCAGGTCATCCCACCCAACTCTTAACCCCCTTGGTATCCTTGGGTGTGTTTTCTACATCTGTGTCTCTATTTCTGGTTTGCAAATACGTTCATCCACACTATTTTTCTATATTCTACATGCATGCATTAATGTATTTGTCTTTCTGACTTCCTTCACACTCTATGACAGTCTCCAGGCCCCTCCATGTCTATGAAGAAGTGAAGTTGCTCAGTCGTGTCCGACTCTTTGTGACCCCATGGACTGTAGGCTACCAGGCTCCTCTGTTCATGGGATTTTCCAGGCAATAGTACTGGAGTGGGTTGCCATTTCCTTCTCCAGCGGACCTTCCCGACCCAGGGATCGAACCTGGGTCTCCCGCATTGTAGACAGACGCTTTACTGTCTGAGCCCCCAGGGAAGTCCTGTCTATGAAGAAGGCAGAGTTTAATTCCTGTTTATGGCTGAGTAATATTCCATTACACCTTCAATTCTTTTTAAACAATGCCTTAGGTGTAAGCAGAGGGATTCTGTAAGCCCACGGTGGCGTCTGGAAAGGGGCATGTTTGGGTGCCTGCCTTGTGGGTTCCCTGTGACCCTGCCCCCACTCCGGGCCCCAGGCTTGCTGTGCTGGGGTCTGCAGACTGGGATGTAAGGCTTCTCACAGCCTGTGACATTGTGACTTAAAGCTGACATTGGTGTTGGCCCATTCCGGGCACACGGCTCCAGAAATTCTTGGAATTCCCTAAGCAATGAGAGCCATGAAGGTGTGTTTTCTTACGTGAATGAAGTGATTTTTTGGATGGCACCTAAGGACAGGATGGGCATGAGAGGAACGTACCCGTGCCTGGAAGGTTGGAACTTTCTGTCTCCACTTCCTACCACCACCTCTGAGGAAGAGAGAGTGGCTGGAGGTGCAGTTCAGTCATTGGTAACTATTAATTTAATCCGTCAGGTCTGTGTAATGAAGCCTCTATAAACCCTGGATGCCAGGATTCAGAGGGCTCTGGGCTTGGTGAATGCATGCTGGGAGGGGAACTCCCTGGAGCAGGAAGCCCTACCCACTTCTCCCTACCCTATCCCAGGCTGCTCTGCCATCTGGCTGTTCCTGAGTTGTATCCTTTTTTCTTCTCTTTTTCATAGATCTAAATCAGATTTCATGCTTAGGCATTACTACCTTTGAAAATCAGTCAGTTCAGTCACTCAGCTGTGTCCAACTCTCTGCGACCCCGTGGACTGAGGCACACCAGGCTTCCCTGTCCATCACCATCTTCTGGAGTTCACTTAAACTCAAGTCCATCCAGTCAGTGATGCCATCCAGCCATCTCATCTTCTGTCGTCCCCTTCTCTTCCTGCCCCCAATCCCTCCCAGCATCAGAGTCTTTTCCAATGAGTCAACTCTTTGCATGAGGTGGCCAAAGTACTGGAGTTTCAGCTTTACCATCATTCCTTCCAAAGAACACCCAGGGCTGATTTCCTTTAGAATGGACTGGTTGGATCTCCTTGCAGTCCAAGGGACTCTCAAGAGTCTTCTCCAACACCACAATTCAAAAGCATCAATTCTTCTGTGCTCAGCTTTCTTCACAGTCCAACTCTCACATCCATACATGACCACAGGAAAAACCATAGCCTTGACTAGATGGACCTTTGTTGGCAAAGTAATGTCTCTGCTGTCTAGGTTGGTCATAGGTTTTCTTCCAAGGAGCAAGCATCTTTTAATTTCATGGCTGCAGTCACCATCTGCAGTGATTTCAGAGCCCCCAGAAATGAAGTCTGTCACTGTTTCTATTGTTTCCCCATCTATGTGCCATGAAGTGATGGGACCAGATGCCATGATCTTAGTTTTCTAAATGCTGAGTTTTAAGTGAACTTTTTCACATTGCTTACTGGTTTATCATCAATACAGGTTGAGATGTTATATCTCATAGGAGTACTTGGAATTCTGAAAGCAGAAAAGGACATTATTTCTGCAAGTGCAACTTCTAAAAGTCAGCGAGCTGCAAAAGGAGAGATCAGAGGCCAGGAATTTTTGGTATCTTTCCTACTAAGCCATGAACTCTCCTCTGTCTCTCTCAAGATGTAGGAACCTAACATGCTTGTCCTTCGGCAAAAACCCACTGAGTATATTGTTTTCATGAAATGGTATTTTAATATTATTTCATTGACTTCTTTCACAAGTGCCCCCCCCCACCAATTCATGTATTGTGAGAAATACAGTTTCCACTTATTGAAATCAGAGCATCCATCAAAGTTGGTGAATGTGTATTTCTTACCAGGTTAAATTTGGGGATTCGGTGTAATCTACACAGCGTACTTTTAGGTCCACATTACAGCCTGTGATGAAGGGGGAAGTGTGGTCAACCTGGGCAGGAAGGAATCTGTGGCTGAACTATGTTTTACTTTAAAAAACGGGCACTAAATATGAAAGGATCGCAGAGGGCAATCAGACGCACTGGGATTACCATCAGGTTCCATGTTGCTTTTCTAACCAGTAAATCAGAATGTTGTGCACTCTTGTAGAAGAACAGCTCGGGAAAAGTAGAAAGAGTGTGATGCACACGCAGCCTCCCCTTCAAAGACGCCGGCCCGCTCGCCTCCTGGAAGTCGGGGCTCCGTTCTTCCAAGACAACCAGCTGCAGGTCAAGATCTACTGGAAGAAGACCGAAGGTGAGCAGACGCTTGCTTAGTCATCGTTGTCCTTGAGTTTTATCCTAATATTGGAGTACAGTTGATGTACAGTGTTGTGAGAGTTTCGGCTGTACACCAAAGAGATTCAATTGTACATATACACAGACTGATTCTTTTTCAGATCCTTTTTCCAGTTGTTGTTGGTGGTGGTTTAGTCGCTCAGTCGTGTCCGACTCCTTACGACCCCATGGACTGTAGCCTGCCAGGCTCCTCTGTTCCTGGGATTCTCCAGGCAAGAGTGCTGGAGTGGGTTGCCATTTCCTTCTCCAGGGGATCTTCCCGACCCAGGAATCGAACCCAGGTCTCCTGCGTTGCAGGCAGATTCTTTACGGACTGAGCTATGAGGGAAGCGTTAGGTTATTACGTTGAGCAGAGCTCCCTGTGCTATACAGTAGATCCCTGTTGATTGTTTTAAATACAGTAGTGTGTACTTCCCTTTCACTTCTCACCTTCATGCACTGGAGAAGGAAATGGCAACCCACTGCAGTGTTCTTGCCTGGAGAATCCCAGGGACGGGGGAGCCTGGTGGGCCGCCGTCTATGGGGTCGCACAGAGTCGGACACGACTGAAATGACGCAGCAGCAGCAGCGTGTACCTGAGCATCCCAGTCTCCCAGTCTATTCCCGCTGACCCCCACCAGTCCCCTTTGGTAACTGTCAATTTGCTTTCCAAGTCTGTAAATCTGTTTCTGTTTTTTAAATAAGTTCGTCGGTATCATTTTTTTTAGATTCCACAGAGAAGGGATATCCTGTTTCTTTCCCTGATTCCCCTTCTGCGATCATCTCTACCTCCCTACCCATGTTCCTGCACATAGCATTTATTTCATTCCTTATGAAGCTGAGTAGTATTCTGTGTACATGTGCGCCACATGGATACCTCTGTCGATGGACATTGTGGGGTGCATATATATTTTCAAATGATGGTTTTCTCCAAGTACCTGTCCAGGAGTGGGGTTGCTGGGTCATATGGCAGCTCTGTTTTTAGTTTTCTTAGGAACTTCCAGACTGTTCTCTGAAGTGGCTGCGCCAATTTGCATTCCCACCAACAGTGCAAGCGAGTTTCCTTTTCTCCACACTCTCTCCAGCATTTATTGTTTGTAGCTTTGTTGATGAGAGTCGTTTTGCCTGGTGTGAGGTGGTAACTCATTGTAGTTTTGATTTGTATTTCTGTATTAGTTAGCAGCGTTCACCATCTTTTCATGTTCCTCTTAGCTAACATCTACATGTCTTTGGAGAAATGTCTTTTTAGGTCTTCTGATTTTTTGATTGGGTTGTTTGTTGGTATTGAGGCCTATGAGCTGTCTTGTGTTTTTTGTAGATTAAGCCTTCATCAGTCATATGCAAATATTTTGTCTCATTTCTGGGTTGTCTTTTTGTTTTATTATTTCCTTTGCTGTGCAGAAGCTCTCAAGTTTAATTAGGTCCCGTTTGTTTATTTTCTGATTTTATTTTCATTACTCTTAAGAGGTGGATCCAAAAAGATCTTGCTGTGATTTATTGCAGAGTGTTCTGCCTCTGCTTTTGTCCAAGAGTTTTATGTTTGTACTTTGCGCTGAAGAGTTCTGAGCTGTCAGGGTGCTTGTGCAAACGTCACCATCAAGCCACACTACTGCTATTTAGGAAACAGCTGAACAAAATGCGTGCATGCTTTCTTCTTTTATCGAATGCCTTGCTGCTCTGACGTTTGAATGGGTTGCCCCTGGTTCCCAGGAATGTGTTATCACGTTCTGAAATCTGCTACTGACATTGCATCATTTCAGGCATATTGACCTGTCTTCACCTCTTTCCTAGAAAGCTGGTCTTGTGTTAAAACACTCAAAACAGTGGTTATTTTGTACTGTAAAGCTCTGTTCTAAAATAATTGTTTATTAAAAAGGTGTATAATGCAGATAATTTGGAAGACAGGAGAAAAACCAATTCTCTTCCCAGTATTTCACGGAAGTAGCGTTTTCATAGACTTGCTTTCATAAGTTTCCTATACTCGTGTTTCACCCAGTTATTATGTATGTATGCGTAGTCTCTCAGAAACAGTGGAAACAGTGGCAGACTTTATTTTGGGGGGCTCCAAAATCACTGCAGATGGTTATTGCAGCCAGGAAATTAAAAGACGCTTACCCCTTGGAAGGAAAGTTATGACTAACCTAGACAGCATATTCAAAAGCAGAGACATTACTTTGCCAACAAAGGTCCATCTAGTCAAGGCTATGGTTTTTCCTGTGGTCATGTATGGATGTGAGAGTTGGACTGCGAAGAAAGCTGAGCACAGAAGAATTGATGCTTTTGAATTGTGGTGTTGGAGAAGACTCTTGAGAGTCCCTTGGACTGCAAGGAGATCCAAGCCGTCCATCCTAAAGGAGACCAGTCCTGGGTGTTCATTGGAAGGACTGGTGCTGAGGATGAAACTCCAGTACTTTGGCCACCTGATGCAAACTGTTGACTCGTTGGAAAAGACCCTGATGCTGGGAGGGATTGAGGGCAGGAGGAGAAGGGGACGACAGAGGATGAGATGGCTGGATGGCATCACCGACTTGATGCACATGAGCTTGGGTGAACTCTGGGAGTTGGTGATGGACAGGGAAGCCTGTCGTGCTGTGATTCACGGGGTCGCAAAGAGTCAGACATGACTGAGTGACTGAACTGAACTGAACTCTAGTCTCTCAGTGGGGTCCGACTCTTTCTGACCCCATGGACCGTAGCCCCCCAGGCTTCTCTGTCCATGGGATTCTCCAGGCAAGAATGCTGGAGTGGGTTGCCATTCCCTTCCCCAGGGGATCTTCCCGACCCAGTGATCTAACCCAGGTCTCTTGGATTGCAGGCTGAGCCACCAGGGAAGCCATTTTTGTGTGTGTGTGTGTGTATATGTAAAATGAACACATTTTCAAATAATATATTTGCATTTTATATCCTGTTAGTATTTTTAATAACATTTTGAAATGGTTACCTTGATGGATATTATGTGTTGTGGTAATTGCACTGTAGCCAAACATTTAGTTGCCTTCAGAATGTGTTTTATCATTAATACTGCAGTGAACGTTCATCCTTAGAATAGATTCTGTTTTCTTTTTACCTTTGAGATAAATTGCTTTCATTCCTTTGTTTTGTTTCCTAAGAGAAGTTGTTTTGCATTGCTGAAATACTGCTTTTAGAGATAATTGACATACATATTTTCACCTCTATGCATTTTAAGACACAAAATCTATTTTAGGCAAAACTGTTTCATGAATTAGTTTTCAAAATTCTTACTTTTCTGAGGCACTATTTTACTCAGTGTATCAGCTCATGTGCCATTTGGGATATTGGTGCTGGAGCTCTTATTCTGGAATTTTCTTCCAAGCTGCTCAAATTCATTCTGTAGCTAAAATAACATTACCAGTAAGGTTTAGTATTTTATTACTATTGTATGTTAATTTAAATTTATTCAATATTCCTAAAGTAACATTATGTATACATATTGCAACATTTAAATTAATATTAATTTATTAATTTTAATATTCATATTAAGTTAACATTAAATGATAGAATTTATTTAATTTCTTGTACAGTCAGCTCTCCACATCAGCGTGTTCTGCATCTGCAGATTCACCAGCCCGTGGGTCCTGTACTCTTGTCTGTGGTCAGCAGCTGGTTGAACCCAAGGATGCAGAACCCGCAGGTATGAAGGGCTCACTGTGAGACTCCAGCATCCATCCTTGGAATTTGGTATTCAAGGCGGGAGTCCAATCCCCAGCCTCCAGTGGGTATCGGAGGATGACTGTCCTTACCAATTTAAAATTAACATTGTACGTCCATATGACATTAGTATCGATGAAATAACACGTTTTATTATCAAACATGTAAGCACCTCAGATATGCAGATGACACCACCTTTATGGCAGAAAGTGAAGAGGAACTAAAAAGCCTCTTGATGAAAGGGAAAGAGGAGAGTGAAAAAGTAGGCTTAAAGCTCAACATTCAGAAAACAAAGATCATGGCATCTGGTCCCATCACTTCATGGGAAATAGATGGGGAAACAGTGGAAACAGTGTCAGACTTTATTTTGGGGGGCTCCAAAATCACTGCAGATGGTGACTGCAGCCATGAAATTAAAAGACGGTTACTCCTTGGAAGAAAAGTTATGACCAACCTAGACAGCATATTCAAAAGCAGAGACATTACTTTGCCAACAAAGGTCCATCTAGTCAAGGCTATGGTTTTTCCTGTGGTCATGTATGGATGTGAGAGTTGGACTGTGAAGAAGGCTGAGCACTGAAGAATTGATGCTTTTGAACTGTAGTGTTGGAGAAGACTCTTGAGAGTCCCTCGGCCTGCAAGGAGGTCCAACCAGTCCATTCTGAAGGAGATCAGTCCTGGGTATTCTTTGGAAGGAATGATGCTAAAGCTGAAACTCCAGAACTTTGGCCACCTCATGCAAAGAGTTGACTCATTGGAAAAGACCCTGATGCTGGGGACGGATTGGGAGCAGGAGGAGAAGGGGATGACAGAGGATGAGATGGCTGGATGGCCTCACCGACTCGATGGATGTGAGTTTGAGTGAACCCTGGGAGATGGTGATGGACAGGGAGACCTGGCGTGCTGCGATTCATGGGGTCGCAGAGTCGGACACGACTGAGCGACTGAACTGAACTGAACTGAAGCATCTTATCTAATGAAAGGTGAACATATAGGAGATGAAAGCATTTCAGGCACAGAGGGGTAAACTGCCAACATCCTGACTTCTGAACTTGCATGTGTGTTGTCCTTGTACTTGAGTTTATCCAGACAGGATCTTAACGCTCTGCACCTGGCTTCCCGCAGTGAACAGTACATGGGGGACACTCACTGAGTCTCCTGCAGGAAGCACTGATTCATCCACTCATCTTGCTGCACCGATTTGTCCCTGGGACACCTTCAGCTGTGAAGCTTCTTGTCAACCGTGGCTGGAGATTTGGTTGGCCCCAGTGATGGGCTGGGAAGAAGGACTTCCCTGGTAGTCCAGTGGTCAAGACATCACCTTCCAACGCAGGGGTCGCAGGTTCCATCCTTGGGCGGGAAGCTAGGATCACACACGCCTTGGGGCCAAAAGCAAAACGAAACATAGAACAGAAGTGATGTTGTAGCAAATTCAATACTTTTCAAAGGATCTGCATCAAAGCATCTTAAAGATGGAAAAGAACAGCACCATTGTGAACATCCTGTAAACACACCTGCTGAGTCACAAATGTGCGTACATATTCCCTCATCCAGAGGTGAGACTCTTAGTTCAGAGGATGTTGACCCTTAGCAGAGTCTTCCACAGTGCTTGGACCATGCACCCGCCCACCAGGAGGCTTAGATCTTCTCCACACAGTCTCCCCAAGTGGAGAATCCATCTTTTTCTAAGCTCAGCCCTTCTGGTACGTGTGTCGTGATGGCTCGCTGCTGTTTGTGTTAGCATGTTGCTGCTCGTCCAGGGGTTGAACAGCTCGTCGTGAGTTTATTGGCGATGGGGCTCCTCTTTTCCAAAGCACGGTCCAGGTGGTTTAGCCAGTCTGTCCTGCAAGAGTCCTTTATGTATGGAGTATTCAAGTCGTGTGCTGGTTTCATCTCAGTTTCTTTCTACTTTTATTTCTTTCGCTCTCCTGATAGCTCTTACTTTGGGGCTTCACTGGGCTTGCCTGGTGGCTCAGTTGGTAAAGAATCCGCCTGCAATGCAGGAGAACCTGGTTTGATTCCTGGGTAGGGAAGATCCACTGGAGAAGGGATAGGCTACCGACTCCAGTATTCTTGGGCTGGAGAATCCCCTGGACAGAGGAATCTGACAGGCTACAGTCCATGGGTTAGCAAAGAGCTGGACACGACTGAGCACGCACGCATGGCTTAAAGGTAACACGTGAACGTGCTGTGGACTGTGTGTCTTTAAAGCTCTACCTCAAGCTGCTGATTTGAAAAGGAAAGACAGGCTGTGGATCGTGCGTGCCCATGGGACTGTGTCCTTGCAGATGTGTGGAGTCACTGGGGTTTATGCACCAGTCCTGGGGTGCTTGTGGTCCTCGGTGGAGATGCTCATGCAGGGCGTCATGCTGGGCTGGAAGGGACCCCACGTCTACGTTCCCACCTGCCGCTGCCCTCTCGGTTCCGCCCTCGAACCGGGAACACACCCTCGGCGTGGTCTGCTTTCCCACCGTGGACGCCGTGTCTATCTCGTGAGCTCAGTGAAAGGGAGGTAGTAACGTGGAGCCGCCTCCAGAAACGGCGAGAGGAGAGCCCCTGATTCAGGCTCGCGGCTACGTGCAGGGGCCGGGGTCACACTGAGAGCCCGTGAGGATGCTCTGAAAAAGGCGAAGAAAGTAACAGTGCAAGTCGCTCAGTCGTGTCCGACTCTCTGCGACCCCGTGGCCTGTACAGCCCGTGGAATTCTCCAGGCCAGGATACTGGAGTGGGTAGCCTTTCCCTTCTCCAGGGGATCTTCCCAACCCAGGGATCGAACACAGGTCTCCCACATTGCAGGTGGATTCTTTACCAGCTGAGCCACCAGGGAAGCCCAAAAAAAGGTAAAGAAAGGGGTTAAGTTTGTGGGTTCTGAGATGACGACAGATTAAAGTACAGTGGGGCTGGAGGCAAAAGACATTTGCTGTCCTTCTATCCGGGATTGTGAAAATGTTTTCAACTAGAGTTATGTGTGTGTGTGTGTGTGTGTGTATGTCAGTGGCTCAGTCGTGTGACTCTTTGCAACCCCACGGACTGTAACCCGCCAGGCTTCTCTGTCCATGGAATTCTCCAGGCAAGAACACTGGAGCGGATGGCCATTCCCTAGAATTCTTTCAGTTCATCAATAATTGTAATATCTCTTAGATTAGATTTGGGTTTCCCTGGTGGCTCAGATGGTAAAGAATCCCCCTGCAATGCGGGAGACGTGGGTTCCGTCTCAGAGTGGAGAAGATTCCCCTGGAGAAGGAAATGGCAACCCACTCCAGTGCTCTTGCCTGGAGAAGCTCAGACAAGACAGAGGAACTTGGCGGGCTACAGTGAGTCCATGGAGATCACAAAGAGTCAGACATGACTGGGACGACTAATGCTTTTAAGAGAGATATCAAAACCAATACAGAATTGTAAAGTAAAATAAAAAAATAAATTAAAAAAAAAAGAGAGAGATATAGTTAGCTTTAAAATAAAACAAACAAATTTAAAGAGGTTACTTACTGATTGGTGGACAACGATACCTGTCACCACAAGAATCCAGTAACCCTGCATTTCGGCCAAGGAGCAGCCACCCAGGATTTGCTACAGTGTGTTCACAGTTGACTTTCTAAACCCTAACATGTGTGAGTTACAAGACGGCTTCAGACTTGATGTGAGATGCAGGCCACTGTTTGACCCACGTCGGAAAAGCTTGGACTGTGAGTTGTGTCACAAAACACTCCATCAAGGACTGTGGGAAAGACAGGCAGTTCATGTAAACTGTGTTTGGTGGATGGCAACTGATCAACAGACACCTGCTGTTGAGAAGATGGTTCACCTGCCGTTGAGAAGATGGTTTGTGACTCTTGGCAGCCAAACTGGGGGCCCTCCGTGCCTCTTGGGCAGACTCCAGGGTCAGGCAGGAGGCAGAGACAGTGCTCAGGAGCCTTGACCGTGCTTTCTGTGGACGGGGGACAGGAAACGCTGGTCGTTCTGGGGGTTGGTGGGTCTGGATCATCAAAGTGAGCTCTGGGAAGTGGTGGTGATTTAGTCGCTCAGTCGTGTCCGACTCTTTGCGAGTCTGTAGCCCACCCGGCTCCTCTGTCCATGTGGATTCTCCAGGGAAGAATACTGGAGTGGGTTGCCTTGCCCTCCTCCAGGGGATCTTCCTGACCCAGGGATGGAACCCGGGTCTCCTGCATTGCAGGTAGATTCTTTACCATCTGAGCTACTAGGGAAGCTCAGGCTTTGGACACAAGCTGCCCCAGTTCCCTGGCCCTGGGGGGCTGATGAGGGTGGACCTGGTGGCCCCAAGGGTGAGGGTCCCCCCTCTGAGGGGATGCTGGGGTGCAGGCTCTGGGTCAGCCGGTCTGCACAGAACATGGATGCCTGCAGGTGAGCCGTCTGCTCTCTGGACATAAGGCAAACCCGGGGAGGGCCGTCCTGCCAGGCCCCAGGAGGTCAGAGCCTCACAGATACAGGAAACCAAAGGCATCGTTAAAGAAAGGCAGAGGGAATGCAGGGGGGCAGGAATCTAGGGTGTGGAGTCTGCTGAGCCAGCCACGGGAAGTGACTAGAAAGCCTTGGGTTTGCACGGAGATCCTCACCAAGGTGGGGGTCTGTGTGCAGAGACCCAGGGTGTGCACTCGGGCCAGAGACTTGCAGAGCTAAGGGGCGGACGGGGCCATCAGATGTGTGGCTTGGTACGTGCTCCT
The DNA here is from genome assembly GCF_014754425.2 of Oryx dammah. NCBI lineage: Eukaryota > Metazoa > Chordata > Mammalia > Artiodactyla > Bovidae > Oryx > Oryx dammah. The sequence continues at coordinate 126,027,926 of NW_024070207.1, forward strand.
GTGAACCGCACTGTACAAACCCGTGGGTTCCTGGGGGAGCTGTGGGTAATAATTGCACATCACACAGCTGTAGCGTGGCAAAGTGGAGTCCACATGGCTGCTCCGCACTGGGGACTGTGAGGACTCCTCTGTGCCCAGCTCCGGACTTGGCAGGAACTGGCCTATTCTCTGTGGTGAGAATCACGCTTTCTGATTCCAGGGGGCGGGGGGACACCCACCTGTCCAGTGGGATTTTACATTAAGAGGAAGAGTCTGATCCCTTCAGCGGTGGCAGCAAATGCTTCGAATTGCTTTGTGGGCTTGAGGGACTCAGGGGTTCACCACATACAGAAGTGAGATTGCATCGGGGCTCAGGGGCATTGGGTGGCGCCCTGCCCGCTGCTACCTGCCCTACTCAGGGCTCTGCGCACCCCTTCCGGGAGCTGTGCCCATGCTGTGGTTATCGCCATAACCGTCTTATCAGTATGCTGTGCTTCTGTCAAGGTCGTTCTGTATTCACCTGTATCCCACCTCCGTCCAAACTAACGTGGATGTCACCCAGGCACCCTGTTACTTACCCAGACGCCTACGGGTTTTGGGTCAATGACTCCAGCTGCCTCTGGGAGGTCATTTCAGCACGATGCGTCAAGCCACAGCATCTGTTGAAAGAAAGAGTATGAACTTGCTCATCAGTTGACTTCATACTTTGCGTAAAATGTACGGTTCTTCTCCAGTCAACCCACAGCTCTTGATGTCTGCCGTGTAAGAAGTTACAACCTCAGCCCTTTTTAGCTCAACAGCTTTGGTGCCTGCTTGGTATCTCTTTACTTTCTGGTGGAAAAGCCCTCCTTTTCTCGATTCCCAAAGTGCTCCAGAGCAAGTTCCCAGTGGACCCAGCACTCCGTCAAAGAGGTCTGCACTCTGAAAACCTCTGTTCAAACGCTCGGTTTGAGTGCAGCCAGGATGCGAGGCTAATCACCCCAGGGGTGGGGAGTGGCGTCGAGGGGGGCGATGCCTTTCACGCCCGCCCAGGGACTCACTGGGTGATGGATAAACCCGGCCAGCCTCTGTTCCCACACTCAGGCCTGGCTCTGCAGCACTTTTGTCTTTTTTTTCCACTCGGTCGATCTCCCAAAGAAAAGACATGGACAGAAAAGCACCGCTTGGGCTGCAGGTGGAGATGCTATGTAAGCGGCCCTGTTCCCTGGGTGCTGGGGCAGCAGGTCTGATTCTGCAGGGGCCACACAGCCGGCGAGGCTGCGGCACACTCACTGCACACTGTTGTCACCCTCGTCTCCTGAGGAGGAGACCCTGTGCACACGGAGCACACATGGAGCACACGCAGAGTCCACACGGAGGCCACACGGCACACACGGAGCAGACACGGGGCACACACGGAGCACA
>NW_024070207.1:126034308-126062002 GCF_014754425.2 Oryx dammah
ACACACACACCCTAACACAACTGCAGGCCTAGAATTGACACACACACTCTAATACAACTGCTGGCCTAGAATTAGCACACACACCCTAATACAACCGCTGGCCTAGAATTGACACACACACCCTAACACACCAAGGGTAAGAAACCTCACACTGGCTTGTTACAACCATCACCGTCAGCTTTCCTGTTCCTGTAAGGTTATATATGTAGTATACACAAGGTCCTGACAACACCACCCTAGAAGGGACACACACACCCTGACACCAAGGGAAGGAGACATCACACTAGCTTGTTACACCATCACCGTCATGCTGCATGTTGGTATAAGGTTATACAAGTGCACCCGGGGCCTTGACAACACCTAGAATGGACACACACACCCTGACAAACACACAAGGGAGATAAACCTCGCACTAGCTTGTTACAAATGTCACAGTCAGCTTTCCTGTTCCCGTAAGGTTATATGTGTGCAGGAGGCCACGACAATGCCACCCTACAGAGGACACACACACGCTCACACACAGAGAAAGAAACAGCACAGTAGCTTGTTATAACCATCACCATCAGCTTCCTCTTCCTGTAAGGCGACATTCCCAGCCCCTCAGCCCCCGACGGTTGAGTCTGGCCTCGTAATTCTGTTTAATCATCACACTCTGGCCGGAAGCAACAGAGAGAGCCCTCCAGAAAGGGGAGAAGAGACACTGCTGCAGAATGTCTTGTCTGCCTTCAGGAAAGACTCAGGTCTAAACTGAGCCTGCGTCTGGGAGGAAGCCCGAGTCAGCTTTTTTGTTTTTTTTAATAACAATTCAGGCTGATATTCACAGCTTTTCATCCTCCCTGTCCAGCCAGCTCCCCACGGTGGGTCGTGACGGTCAGAAGGGGGCTGCCGTGGACTGAATGCTTCCACCCAGTTGTTCTAGAGCCTGGGTGACCCCCCTCGCCGCAGGAGTGGGTCATGGTTGTAAATCATCTCAGCAAGGACCCTGTGTGCTTTGTGTAAAGGCCGTATCACACACATGCGCACACACACACCCCCGCCCACCACATACAAGAAGACAACCTCCTGGGACATCATCGCATCTCCTGCCAAGGCCGTTCCCTCATGAGATTTTTACAGCTGGCCTGTTCTCTCTGTCTCTGTCTCGCTCTAGGAAAACTACATGATTCTTCCAGACTTGTCGTTCTCCTGCAAATACAAGGTGATCGTGCAAGCCGCGCGGCCCCAGGGCCGCTGGAAGGCGGAGAGCACATCCTTCACGACCCCGCCGTGCTCTGCGCTCAAGGGCAAGACCCACAAGCACTTCAGCTGCCCCGGCGTGGAGGAGGGTACGTGTCACCTGGAATCCCCGGGAGGCACGGCGCTGGGCACAGCTCCAAAGTGCAATTCACAAGGCCCCGAAACCCACAAGGATCACCCCTTTCTAGATGGCCCTAGGACAGCCCTGTCTGAAGGGAACGTGTGTATACGAAGCCTTGCATTGCCTCTGAAGTCCAGGCTTTGCTGAAGGATCAGCCCTTAGAAGTGAAAGTGAAAGTCGCTCAGTGGTGTCCGACTCTGCGACCCCATGGACTGTACAGTCCGTGGACTTCTCCAGGCCGGAATACTGGAGTGGGTAGCCTTTCCCTTCTCCAGGGGATCTTCCCAACCCAGGGATGGAATCAGGGTCTCCTGCATTGCAGGCGGATTCTTTACCAGCTGAGCCACCAGGGAAGCCCAACCTTGGAAGCCCAAGCCCTTAGAAGAGGGGCCGGTATCTCTCCGTGGGTGCTCTGGGGCGCCTCATGTAGCTCACTTGACTCATGTTCAGCCCAGCCCCAGGGGCATTACCCTTCACAGCCTCTCCATCCCCCATCTCCACCTTCCGCAGACCTGGCCCACATCAAGGGACACTTATCCTCAGAGGCCCCGCCCAGGAGCTGGTTCTGGTCACTGCCAATGGCTCTCACCGCGACCCCAGCCTTCCCTACCCACCCCCTCCCGCAGCACCCACTCCTGCCCTCTCAGGGACCGGGTCCTCTGAGATCACAGCACTCTTTTCTGTATCGTCCACTCCCATCTGCAAGCTGGACTCACAAATGACCCCGAGCCATCAGCAGCCACTGGGCACAGAGCTGCAGAGGTCAGGGTCCAGCTCAGATGTCATCCACCAGGCGGCCATGGGACTTCCCCCCACCTCTACCCGCTGAGGGAGGTCGGGTCGCTGACCCTGGGTCCCAGAGAATGGCAGTCTGAACACCATCTCCTCTGGGGCTGCCTTCTCTCCACCCCTCTAACCGCTGCACGTTCCCCTTCCTGCTTCTACAGGTGACAGTCACGTGCGCCCCAAAGTGCAGGCCAAACCTGAGAACCTGTCCGCCTCCTTCGTGGTACGCGATGCCAACATCACAGGGCACTTCTCCTGGAGGGTGAGCCAGGCGGGCTTGCCGCAGCCGGCCACCGGCTTCCAGGTGATCTGGGCCGAGGTCACCACTGAGAGCCGGCCCAACAGCCTCCCGAACAGCATCATCTCTCAGTCCCAGATTCTGCCCGCGGTGAGCGCCCACCCACCTGCCCCTTCTCAGGGTGCCCACCCACCCGCCCCTTCTCAGGGTGGCTTCCTCCCCACCCAGAGGGAGCATCCCTGGGGGAGGCACTGGGCACCCCAAACCCCCACTGCAGGGGCAACGTGTTGAGACTCACATGTAGGCTTTCTTCTCCTGTGTGAATTCTTTTGCAAGAATCAGAACATACCACCAGGGTTCCTGTGGGCCCCCAGTGCATTCTTTTGTAAGAATCGGAGCACACCATCAGGGTTCCTGTAGATTAACTATGATCACCATAAACTAGGGAGAAACTGCCATCTAGCTAAACGTGATGACCAGGACCAGCTCTTAAGGAGTCCCCTCCTGTCCACACGGAACGCAAAGGTTTCACCATTTTCTGTTCTTTTGAATCCCTGTCTTTCTGGGCCAAGCGGACGTGCCCCGTTTGAAGTGCTAAATTTGGGGGGAAAAGAGCTAAAAAGAATCTTGGTTTTTTCTCTTCATTTTCCCCTTCAAATCTGGCCAGAGCACATAATGAGCTGGAGTGCCTTCCAGGCTAACTTAATTCCTTGGCTTGGGGGAAAAAAAAATGCATGTGTGGGCTTTTACCAACTCTCAGAATGCCCTTAGAATATGCAACTCTTGCTCCAAAAAGAGAAGAAAAAAAACCTCAAATCCCAGAAGAAAAAAAAAATTCCATGGAATTGGACAGTAATTATTCTGTGTATGTGCGTTAGGTTCTATTGAGTTCTAAGACCAAAAAAAAAAAAAAAAGTGTTGGCATAAAAAGAAACATTTTTTGGTTGCCGGCACTGACAGATACTGTCTTTTAAGGAGCGCAAGTTGGCACGTTTCCTCGAGACGTGGATTATCAAGAATTCACATCACAAGATGTGCAGATGAAAACTTTTAAAGCCTGGGAAAGTCTTAGGTTCAGGAATGGAAAATACAGTCCCCGGGAAGGGGTGGGGGTGAGCTGCAAGAACTGGCCTGACTCATGTGAGCTCTTGGCTGCCAAGAGCCGGGGTCTCCTTGCTGCCCAGACCACCCAGGGGTGGAGGGGGTAGGGAGTCTCCAGCGAACGTGGACAGATTGCAGGACGCCAAACACGGGAACACGGCGGAGAGGAAACAAGCGAACCGCCACTGTCCGTATCACGGTGACATCGCGAGGGAGGCGTGGTCTCTGGAGGAGAGTCCAGACATGGGTCGTGGTCAGAGGCAGCGGCTGATGGACCCGTGTCCCCCAACACCTTCCCTCCCCTTCCCCAGGATCACCCTGAGCTCTCGGTCCCGGGTCTGCGGCCCGCTACCCTCTACCGCCTGGAGGTGCAGGTGCTGACTGCGGGCGGGGAGGGGCCCGCCACCATCAGGACCTTCAGGACCCCCGACGTGCTCGGTGAGTCCCGGCCAGGGGGCGGGGGTCCTGCCCAGCTTGCAGACACACAGAAAGTCTTGGTGAAAAAACGGAAATCCATAGATCCAACATTGCAGGCTCCTACCCACAGGGGGTTCTCTGAACCCGAAGCCCCCCCTCCCCTTTGTACGTGCTTCCTCCCAGCCGACCTGACACGCTCTCTTTTTCCCTCCCCTGCACCCTCCTCCTCCCCTTCTGTTACTTTTTTGCTCTACAGAAGGCATGCTTTATTATTATTATTATTATTATCTTCTAACCGTAAATACCCAAGAGGTAGGTCTTCCAATGCAGGAGACATTAGAGACATAAGGCTTGATCCCTGGGTCGGGAAGATCCCCTGGAGGAGGGCATGGCAACCCACTCCAGGTTTCTTGCCTGGAGAATCCCACGGACAGAGGAACCTGGACAGGTCATATTCCATGGGGTCGCAGAGAATCAGACACGACTGAAGTGACTTAGCATGCACCCACACAAGGGAGAAAAAAATCCATCATCTCATATCATTCTGAAATTTTTTTAGAAATTAAGACGTTCAAATATAACTGTATAGGAAATACTACTTTGCTATGCAGCTTATTACATGTATTTCTACTGTATATAATCTATTGGCTTCCCTGAATCTGCCTGCAATGCAGGAGACCCTGGTTCAATTCCTGGGTCAGGAAGACCCCCCTGGAGAAGGGATAGCCTACCCACTCCAGTATCCTTGGGCTTCCCTAGTGGGTCAGCTGGTAAAGAATCATCTGCAAGGCGGGAGACCTGGGTTCAATCCCTGGATTGGGAAGATCCCCTTGGAGAAGGGAAAGGCTACCCACTCCAGTATCCCAGCCTGGAGAATTCCATGGACTGTATAGTTCTTGAGGTTACAAAGAGTCAGATACCACTGAGCCAACTTTCATTTTCACTACCTATATTATATACATTTTCTTCATGATATGATCCAAATCAGTCTACTTGACTTCCTGCTAAATCACATAGATTAAAAATGATTTCCCCCTATTGTTTCAAAACAAAGAGCCTCCCGGACAGCACTAAGGACATACGCTGGGGAGTGGTTGCAGTTATTGACCATAAAGGAGTCCTCATCCTACTGTGTTTGCCGATATTGAAAAAACAGGAAAGAAAATCTAGTGATGTCTTCAGGGGCCGGAACTGTTAGCTTTGGCAGTGATTGAATATGTGCTGGGTCTGTTAGCCCTAAACTCCTGGTCCACCGCCAACCCCACCCTCCCTTCCACCCTCTGCGGCCACAAGTCTATTCTCTATGTCTGTTAGTCTGTTCTTGTTTCATAGATGTCACTTGCGTGGAGTCTAAACTACAGTACAAAGGAACTTGACTACAAAGCAGAAGCAGACTCACAGAGAGAACAGACTTGTGGGAGTTTGGGATCAGCAGATAGAAACCAGTATACACAGGATGGATAAACACCAAGGTCCGACCGTGGAGCAAGGGACCTGCATCCTATATTCTGTGATAAGAAAGAAAGAAAGTGAAGTTGCTTAGTTATGTCCAACTCTTTGCAACCCCATGGACTGTAGCCCACCAGGCTCCTCCATCCATGGAATTTTCTAGGCAAGAGTACTGGAGTGGGGTTGCCATTTCCTTCTCCAGGGGATCTTCCCAATCCAGGATCGAACCTGGGTCTCTTGCATTGCGGGCTTTAGCATCTGAGCCACCTGGGAACCACAATGGAAAAGAATATATACAGTGTGTGCATACATATAAAAACAGTATATATAAAACTGTACTCTCTCTCTCTCTCTCTATATATATATATATATATATATATCCACACACACTGTATATATAAAATTGAATCACTTTGGTCTACAGCAGAAATTAAACACAACATTGTAAATCAACTATACTCTAATAAAATTTAAAAACATATGTGTTGGGGAACAAAAAGTACGCACAGTGGAAAAAGTGCGGGAGGAAGCCAAGAGTCATTTAGTGCAAGAGGATACGGTTTGCTGGAACCGTGGTCCAAGGTGCTTGAGGCCCAGGTCGGGGTGTGAGACGGAGGATGGTGAGATTAACGTAGAGATGACTGCATCTGAGTCACCTGTGGGACAGTGAGACGGAGACTTCCTGAAGGCCTTCAGGACTGCAGGGTCCAGCGCTGAAAGCTTCGAAGGTCATCGGCATGTGGGTAGTAATTGAACGTGGGGCTGTGTACTGGAGATCAGGAAGGTGAGGAGAGTTAGGCTTGGACAAGACCAGGGGAAGTGCTGTGGAAACTAGGAACACCATGGCTCAAGGTGTTGGGCAAAGTGAAGAATCTACACGGAGAATAGTCTATGTCTTCCCAAATTCTTGTGGCTAAATACCAATTTTTTTTAACAGTCATTTCAACAGCTATATCTTAGGAACAATGCTTTCATTTCTATTCCTGGTTTTAAGCAGATCACTTAAAATATCAGATTCTTACTTTTTGCTTCAATTCTTCCATCACTTTAAATTCTTCATGTAGACAATGTGCTAGAAATAGTAGACATCCACCCCCTCCACTGTTACACACTTAAGCCTCTGCTCTATTAGTAAAAAACACACCGAAGCTAATTTTAAGTTATTAGCAAAACTAAACGGCAACAATTGTGTACTTGCAAAGATTAGTTATTAGCAAAACTAAACGGTAACAATTGTGTATTTAAAACAAAGAGAGTGTCCTGTTGGGTTTCAGATTATGTACATTGCTTTCTCAGCTTAAACTTTAAAAAGCCACATCAACGGTTTATGCGTTGATAAGAATTAATGATCCTGGGTTTATTTAATTTTTTAAGTGATGGATCAAATTTGCCCCAGCAGCCTTTTGTTTAAAGACAAATAAAAACCACCCCATTGGGAGTGCCCTTTGTGACGCCCTGTCCCGTTGGGGACCATGTCCACCCATCACTTACAACGTCCCTCCACCAAAAGTGTGCGTGTCATGAAAGGATGTGTTAATTTCTATACTTTTACGAGGAAATACAAAGGGTTCTGGCCAGCTTACGTTATTATAAAGAAAGGGGCTTGTCTTCTTTCTCTCGCTATCTTAAAGGTTTTATGGAGGGAACCAGAAAGCTGGGGAAGGCAGAGAGAAAAGAAAGGCAGGGTGGATGTGTGTCTGCAAGTTCAGCGTCAGGGCCGGGAGGACCTGGGTGGCAAGGACTGCAGGCAGGGCACAGACGTACACCTGTTCCTCCAGTCGGTCCAGCCGGGGACGGCGACTGGACTAACACGTCCGTTCTGTCTCTAGGCCCCCATCTGAAACACCGCTATCCCCACCACTACAAGCCTCCTGCAGAAAGGTACTGAGCTGCTCTGAGAGCCCGTCTGAACCCTGAGCAAGTGTGGAAGCTGGCACAACCCCCCAAGGACTGGCCGTGCCCACTGGGAGGCATCAGGCCCTTCCCGGAAGACCGCCCGCCCCTGCCTAATAACCGTGGGGCGCTCAACGCTCTTTCCACCCTGGAAAACACGCCCTGAAAACCAGGGACCTGCAGTGAGCCTTGCAAAGGCGGGGGTGGGGTAGGGGGGACAGGTTCCCATGAAAACAGACGATACGCAGCCCAGCCCTGTCCCGCTTCTAATTCTTGCCTGCCTGTGTGGTGAAGCTCCTCTCAGTGCAGGTCTGAGATGTCCCCGAATTTGCATCAACAAATTCTCCAAAGAAGCCATTTACGCACGTAATATGCCTGCCCATAGTAAGCATACAGTTACTCACTGAACACTTGGAGATTACACTATTGATTGGATTTGCCAGATCAATGGAAGAGTATCCAGATTTTTACGTCCTAATATTTATTCAGAGATTTCTGAAGATGAATTTTTTTTAATCACCTGTGGTTTTTTTTTTTTCAACTGAAAAATCTGTAAACCCAAAATATTGCCCATTAGTTTAAAGCTAAAATGCTCCAGCTTCAAGCACTCAAGCTTCATTTTATACAAAGACATAGATGAGTTTGGCCTCGAAAGGACAGTTTCTGTTAAGACATTCCCAGCCAGGAGGAGTCAACACTGCTACCCAGAGTCTGCCCTGGAGAAATTAAAACTGTTTTCTGGGGCTTTTAAGATTTCATCCTACAAGAAGGTTTCCTGATACTTTATTGATATTTTCCTTTTTTCCTTAATGGGGAAGACACCTGCTGATGTGCTTTGTTCTGCCACTTTCCTGTGTCTTAACACGCTACAAAACCTCTTGCTTGAAATGAAAGAAACCCAACTATCGAACATTTTCAAATCTTTCCTGAGATTTTCCCCTTTTCTTAATCAAAGCAAGCTCTTTGTTTGGTAAAATATTCTCCATAATGTAGAAAAGGCAGAGGGGGACTCTGGAAGGTAGAGAAGGACAGCTGTTTGCCTTGGACTAACCTACCTTTGCTTTCCAGGTGGCTCAGTGGTAAAGAATCTGCCTCCCAATGCAGGAGATGCAGCTACGGGTTCGATCCCTGGGTTGCAAAGTTCCCCTGGAGGAGGAAATGGCAACCCACTCCAGTACTCTTGCCTGGAGAAAATCCCGTGGAGGGAGGAGCCTGGCGGGCTACAGTCCGAGGGGTTGCAAAGAGTCAGACACAATTTAGCAACTAAACAGGAAACCTTTCTCTGCTCCTTCAAATCTATTACATCTTATTTGATAATTTTATGAAAATTTTAATTGAAGAATTATGAGGCGCCATGCTAATGCCTCATAGCATGAACTCAACTGAAGACACGGTGTTAGTATATAGTGTTGAGGGGAATGTTGGGGCACCCTTAAACTAGAGATGTTTTAATATATTTTTTGCTTGAAGGAACACCCATGTGTATACACATGTATGTATGTGTGTCTGTATACTTCTGGGTAGGTATACAATATATATGGAGAAGGAAATGGCAACCCACTCCAGTATTCTTGCCTGGAGAATCCCAGGGACGGAGGAGCCTGGTGGGCTGCCGTCTATGCGGTGGCACAGATTCGGACACGACTGGAGCGACTTAGCAGCAGCAGCAACATACAACACATACATACATGTAAATACATACACACAGGGACGCACGCATATACACGTGGGTAGCTTGAGTCCAAGTCTCTGCAGAAATTGTTTTCCCAACTCACCCGTGATGGATGCAATTCTAAAGATCATTCAACTAATCTGTTTTCCCCATCGGTATCTATTCTATGAGAAAACAGCGATTTCTCCAAATTAAACATTTTCACGGAAGGGCAACCTCATCTCATTATCTCCACAAGGAACACAGTAAAAGCACTTGTGCGCCTGGGAGCCTGCCGTTTTCCTTCCTTCCCGAAAGCCTGCGGTGGGCGCCCTGGTTGCCAGGGGTTGAATGAGCGGCGAGGGGTTGAATGAGCAGCGTGGGGCGAGAACGTGAGGGTCTCGACTCCTCCTGGGAGGCCTAAGCTCTTAAGTGCGGACACCAGGCAGAGAGACAACCCCTGTTACCACACGCACGCCTCTCTCCCCAGAGAACCCCGGGGCTGGTAGGCATGGATCTCCGACCGAACAGATGGGAGATGCGTCTTCGACGAGCTTTGAAGCTTGAGCAGGCGGGCGGTGCTTTGCAGCCTGCAGGAGGAGCTACGGAGGGATCTCAGGGGTGCAGCCAGATCACGGGGCTTCAGGCTGTTTCTCTGCAGCTCCTTACGTGGTCTGGTGTGGACTCTGCAACAGTGTCCCTGCAGAGTCAGCGGGTTCCCCTTCTGCACGGAGACGAGAGGGACGGCCTGCACGGAGGACGCATGCGCAAACACAGAGCTCATCTCTGAAACCGCGGGTTTTCCCTAGACGCCTTCCCAGCATCTGGATTTTCAAACCCTCAGAATCTCAAAAGGGAAGGCTTCAAATTATTATTGGCTGTGTGTTTATCGTCTACCTTCATTGGTCCTAAATATATCAGTAAGTATTTGTGCCAGCCCATCTTTGTACTGTTGTATAGTTTAAAACGCGGGAGTATATACATAGATGCGAAATATTATTAAATTATTAAATACACTTAATTTTGTAAAATTTAATGACGTCTCTTTTGCCTGGGTCATAGATGTTGAGCAAATACATTTTTAGTTCGGATCAAGGTTCTGAAGCTTCTATCTTCCTTGAAATACCTGAAGAAGACTAGGCAATAAAAGAAAGCTGAGTTTCCTTTATAAATTCCAATAATATTGAAATGAGCACAAATATAATTAGTTTTTTGAGTTTTTTAAAATTTGCCCTATTAAAGGTCTAAAAATTTATGTTGTTTAATTTTAAAACCAATTTCGTAGCTGATTCTCTGTTTTATTGAAATTAGATGTGCTTCTCTCATATGAGAAAAAGTATATTCAGTGACAGTATTTACTCTTTAAAAAAGTCAAGCTCATCAAACATATGAAGTCATCAAATACAGGTGTGTAACCCAAGATACATCAAGGTTATGTGCATCTTTTTACTGAGAATATTCAGTCCTCAGTGATGGGTTTATTTATCTGGGCTATCCTCTTGTTGTAAGTGGGCTCAGGGAGCAATCTTTATAAATGAACGTGTGCCCTCCACATCAGCCAGTGTTATTTTAATATACATAAATGGGAAGGAAATCCAGAAACGAGGGGATAAATGTGCACTTAGGCCTGAGCAGAGACTAACACAACATTATAAAGCAGTTACACTCCCAATAAAATTTTCTTCAAGAGACAATAATGTTTATGACAAGTAAAATTTCCAGAATCCAAAGTTTACAAGCAGATCTCTGTCCTAGAAAGACCTGGAAGAACCCAGAACCCATCTAGAGAGCAGAACCCATCCTCCAGCTCAGCACTGTTGAGACTTGGGGCTGCACGGCTCTCTGTCGGTGGACGGGACCTGCCCTCTGCACTGTGGGGCGTGGAGAGGCACCCCTGGTCTCCACCCACCAGAGGCAAGGAGCACCCCACCCCACCCCGGTGACCACACACTCTGTCATCACGGTCCACACCGTCTTGGGGTACAGAGTCACCCCAGGTGAGAATCACCGCATAGTAATAATGTTCACTGAATAGAGGAAAACTGCCCTCTGCAAGGCGGAACTGAGTCAAGTGGAGTAAGCATCCCTGGCAAGTGCTTACACTGGACCTCAAAGCCCTTCAGTTCAGTTCAGTTCAGTCGCTCAGTCGTGTCCGACTCTTTGCGACCCCATGAATCGTAGCACGCCAGGCCTCCCTGTCCATCACCAACTCAGCAGTATCTTTTATCTCCACTGAAGAACCTGATTAAAAGGCTGAGCCTGTGTATCATTCAAGTATAAATATTCATTTTGTCCTACAGCCCAGTCAGCATCATTCACAATGATGGGAGTCTTACATAACGCCCTTTCTTACACCACGTGTGGTGGGGTCATGGGGTTCGTCAGGTTCAGTCCTGTGACTGCGAATATCTCAATCTAAACTTATGCACACATGTCCATCATCACCAGAACACAGTGGCTAAATACCCATTGCATTGTACGTTCATTTACGATAAAAATGCACAAAGCTGGCAACCCGTGTCTATGGTTTTGCATGGCCAAACTCAGCTTCTCAGCTCTCTTGGACACTTGGCAAGTTACACCATTCACGGAGTGACTCACACAGGTCTCTGTGCAGAGCTGTTAGGACTTTTCCTTGACGTAACCGTAGTGCGCAGATAACAGAATGGCTACCCTCTCATGCAAACCACGTCCCTTAGACAGGTCATTTAAAAGTCAATATTTATTTATGTATGTAATAAAATGATTTTGTTTGTGTCTCATGTTATTTAGAGAGAAATAATCTTGTAAAGAAATGTTGTAAAAAAAAAAACAACAACACAAAAGCATTGTAAATAGTCTGATCCCTGTCACTCATTATTTTAACGGTAGAGTTTGTACATACTGACTGATTTCCCGTAATAAAGGACCTTTAAACATGCCTGGTGGACTGGACTCCTTACTTCTCTGAAAACACACACACACATTTTCTTTGCATTTAGAAAGAAAAGTGAGCAGTTTCCTATGAAGCTGGGGAGACTGAAACAGCCTCATTCTCCTGTCAGTACGAATGGAACTCAAGGTCTGGTGAAAGATTGAAGGCAGGAGGAGAAGGGGGCAATGGAGGATGGGATGGTTGCATGCATCGTCGACTCAATGGACATGAGTCTGAGTGAACTCCGGGAGATGGCGAAGGACAGGGAGGCCTGACGTGCTGCACTCCCCCGTGTCACAGACAGACACAACTGTGCAAGTGAACAACAACAACGAACAAAAATGCCCAAGGCAGCTCGTCGTCCTGAACAGAGCGTTCTGGACTATTGACAGAGATCACGGCGTCACGGTTTTCGCTCTACTTACAGGCATGACTCTCAATGGTTTTGTGGCCTTTTCCATCCATTGGTCCACAGGCTTAAACAACTGTCCCCCCCTACCACCCCCGACCCCAGGAGCTGTCCATAAAATGCTACTAGATAAAATGCTACTAGTTGTCCTCATAAGCTTTCAGCCACAGCCCTTGGTTCTCAACAGCACAGTCACTGCAGGCCGGGGCGGGGGGGTCCCCTCCCCAGCAGAGGGTCTGGCAGACCCCCACACCGGGTGGGCGCTGTGCCCATGAGCATCTCCACCCATGACTCAGGAGGAAGCTATTCCATAAACCACCTGAAGAAGGCAGTCCATCCGAAAGCCAAGATGAGTTCTGTCTCCATCAAATCACCTACTTATTTCTCTATGTGTTCACCCGGCAGGAACGTCCTTAAAGTTTCTGCTGCTGCGTGGTCCTGCTATATGGGTGGGATATTGGCTATGAGGGCAGGTCCCAGGGCTTCAAGGGCTCTTCCTCCTAGAAGGCGACTAGAAAGAACTGGAGAGTGTGAGAAACCCGAGGAGGAAAAGAAAGCAGAGCGTTGGGTGCGGGAGAGGCTGTGGGGTCCTGACTTCTGTGTTCTTAGGCAGTATCAGTGTGTACTGAGACCTCCACGGTGAAGAAGCTGGCGGCTACCCAAGGGATGGACGTGGGGCACCCACAGGGAGACACGGGACCTCTGAGGTGTGAGCCTGGGCTTCCTGAGTGACCTCCAGAGCCAGCTCCCTTTCCTTCTGTTGTTTTCTAATCTCTCCTTGAAAAAATGATGGGATTTTCCTGACAAAAAAACTCACACATTTGTGTTGTGTTTCTTTATAATCAGAAGCAGCTGCATCTAGAGAGACTGTGCTGGTCATTGGCCCAGTAAATTCTCAAACAATGGTGATGGACTCTTTTTTTTAAAAAAAATATATGAGCCACACCTAAGAATCTCGACACACAAGGTCTGCTGTTGCCTGACTGCGTTTTTTGTGAACTTTCCAGAACAGTAAAGTCCATGGAAGCAGAAAACACCTGGGTTAGCTGCCAGGGACTGGAGAGGGACTGGGTGAGAAGTGCTTCATGGGGACAGTGTTCACGTCTGAAAGTGATGACAAGGTTTTGCAGCTTTATAGAAGGGATGGTTGTGCGTTTTGAACAGGAACTAAATGCCACTGAATTACACTCTTTAAAATGGTCCAGGTTATCCGACACAAGCCTTAACTTCACTAGGAAAACCATATAAGCAACACCACGTAATTTCCAAATACAAACACAGGTTACATATCATAATCCAGTGTGAGTACAAATACAACTTATTTGCAGAAAGAATTATCCATCTGACTTTCAAGTGAAAAGCAAGCAGAAATCCCACTGAAGGAATAATGTCCCTGGCCATGATCTTAACTAGGAGGGTGTGCTGGTTCTCAGTCCCACTCCTGGTACCCCGAATCCGGGCCCAGGCAGTGTCCCTCCTGACGGCAGCCCTGCCACTGAGCCCCCTGCACCAGCTGCCTGAGTCACTGTCAACACTGAGGCTTCACCCCCGAGGAACCCCACTTCAACCCCATCGGGTCCTCCGGTCCATGAGGCCAGCATTCCCTAGATCCGTTGTCCACGCTGGCCCTGAGCTCCACGTGCCGGCAGCTGCATTGCCTCTCTGTGTGGTCTCCACCCTCCATGCTTCCAGCCACTCCCGCCAAGATCAGAGGGACTGTGCACTTAGCTCAGAGGGACTGTGCACTCAGCTCAGGGGTGACTGTGGGCTCAGAGCTCAGGCCCAAGACATTCAGCTGATGTCTCTCAGAAACCCCACAGGCCACAAGGTGGGGCGGGGGGCGGTGGGCGGCAAGATCTAGTCACAGTCCTGAGAAAGGGAAAACGTCTGCAATCTAGGATAGTCTACCCAGCAAGATTATCATTCAGAATGGGAGAGAGAGAAAAGAATTTCTCAGTGGAGGAAAAAAAAAAAAAAACCTCCAAGAAGACAGCAAGATTCAGCCTATCCTAAAAGGAAAACAAATTGAAAGTTCTCTACATAGAAAAAGGAAGCAAGAATCCATAGGAAAGAGAAAAATCAACAGTAGGGAAAACAAACACAGGAGAAAGGCATGACGGTCACCTAGATAAGCCACTGCATAGAGTATACGAAGGAGGAAAGACAGTCTCTTCAGCCAGTGGTGCTGGGAAAGCCAGACAGACGCATGTAAATCAAAGAAGTTAGAACACTCGCTCACATCATGTGCTGTGCACTAAGTTGCTTCAGTCGTGTTCGACCCTTTGCGACCCCATGGGTTATAGCCTGCCAGGCTCCTCTGTCCATGGGATTTCTCCAGGCAAGATTACTGGAGTGGGTTGCCATTTCCCCCTCCAGGGGATCTTCCAGACCCAGGGATCGAACCTGAGGCTTCTGCATTGCAGGTCGATTCTTTACCACCAGCACCACCTGGGAAGCCATCCTCACGTCATACACAAAGATAAACTCAAAATGCTTTAAAGACCTAAATATAAAGACCATAGGCAAAACATTCCCATACATAAGTCACAGAAGTACGTTCTTAGGTCAGTCTTCCAAGGTAAAAGAAGTAAAAGCAATAATACGCAAATGGGATCTAATCAAACCAAATTTTGCACAGCTAAGGAAACGACAAACAAAATGAAAAGACAGCCTACACAATGGGAGGAAATATTTGTAAACAATGAGACTGACAAGGGATTAAGCTCCAAAATACACAAACAGCTCATGATTCAAAAAGAAACAAAAATACCCAATTTAAAAAATGGGTTAAACACCTGAACAGATGTTTCTCCAAAATGTCTGTTGGCCATCCAGATGGCCATACAATAGGCATGTAAAAAGATGCTCAGACTCACTATTTATTAGAGAATTGCAAATAAAACCTATAATGAGGGACCACCTCACACTGGTCAGAATGGCCAGCATTAGAAAGTCTACAAATAACAAATATTGGAGAGGATGTGGAGAAAAGGGAGCCCTCCTACACTGTTGTTGGGAATGCAAGTTGGTCTAGCCATTACGGAGAACAGTATGGAAGTTTCTTAAAAAAATAAAAATGGAGCTACCATAGGATCCAGCAATCACACGGCTGGGCAAGTGTCTGGAAAGAAATGAAACCTCTAATTCAAAAAGATACATGGATCTCAGTGTTCACAGCAGCACTGTTTACAACAGTCAAGACACGGAAACAACCCAAGTGCCCGTTGGCAGACAACTGATTTAAGAAGATGTGTTACATGTCAATATATGTGTGTTCAGTTCAGTTCAGTTCAGTCGCTCAGTCCTGTCTGACTCTTTGCGACCCCATGGACTGCAGCATGCCAGGCTTGCCTGTCCATCACCAACTCCTGGAGTTTACTCAAACTCATGTCCATTGAGTCAGTGATGCCATCCAACCATCTCATCCTGCAACGCCCCCTTCTCCTCCTACCCTCGATCTTTCCCAGCATCAGGGTCTTTTCTAATGAATCAGTTCTGCATATATATGTGTACATACACAGATAATCTGGAATATTACTCAGCCATAAAAAGAATCAAATATTGCCACTTACGTCAGCGTGGATGAACCCAGAGATGATAATATTAAGTGAAGTAAGTCAAAGACTAATGTTATATGATATCGTTTCTCTGTGAAATCTAAACAGTGATGCAAAGGAACATATACAACAGACCCACAGACATAGAAAACAAACTCATGATTACAAAGGGGAAAGTGAAGGGGACAGATTAGGAGTATGGGATTCAGTTCAGTTCAGTTCAGTCGCTCTGTTGTGTCCGACTCTTTGCGACCCCATGAACTGCAGCACGCCAGGCCTCCTTGTCCATCACCAACTCCTGGAGTTCACTCAGACTCATGTCCATCGAGTCAGTGATGCCATCCAGCCATCTCATCCTCTGTCGTCCCCTTCTCATCCTGCCCCCAATCCCTCCCAACATCTGAGTCTTTTCCAATGAGTCAACTCTTCGCATGAGGTGGCCGAAGTATTGGAGCTTCAGCATCAGTACTTTCATTGAATACTCAAAGTTTATTTCCTTTAGGATGGATCGCTTCGATCTCCTTGCAGTCCAAGGGACTCTCAAGAGTCTTCTCCAACACCACAGTTCAAAAGCATTAATCCTTCAGTTCTCAGCTTTCTTTATAGTCCAACTCTCATATCAATACATGACCACTGGAAAAACCATAGTCTTGACTAGATGGACCTTTGTTGGCAAAGTAATGTCTCTGCTTTTGAATATGCTATCTAGGTTGGTCATAACTTTCCTTCCAAAGAGTAAGCGTCTTTTAATTTCATGGCTGCCACAACATCTACAGTGATTTTGGAGCCCAGAAAAATAAAGTCTGACACTGTTTCCACTGTTTCCCCATCTATTTCCCATGAAGTGATGGGACCGGATGCCATGATCTTCGTTTTCTGAATGTTGAGCTTTAAGCCAACTTTTTCACTCTCCACTTTCACTTTCATCAAGAGGCTTTTTAGTTCTTCTTCACTTTCTGCCATAAGGGTGGTGTCATCTGCATGTCTGAGGTTATTGATATTTCTCCTGGCAATCTTTATTCCAGCTTGTGCTTCCTCCAGCCCAGCGTTTCTCATGATGTACTCTGCATAGAAGTTAAATAAGCAGGGTGACAATATGCAGCCTTGACGTCCTCCTTTTCCTATTTGGAACCAGTCTGTTGTTCCATGTCCAGTTCTAACTGTTGCTTCCTGACCTGCATATAGGTTTCTCAAGAGGCAGGTCAGGTGGTCTGGTATGCCCATCTCTCTCAGAATTGTCCACAGTTTATTGTGATCCACACAGTCAAAGGCTTTAACAGATACCTTTTCCCTTTGGTAAGTACGGTATATAAAATAGACAAGCAGCAAGGAGCTACTGTATAGCACACTTGGGCAAACTCCAGGAGATAGTGAAGGACAGGGAGGCCTGACATGCTACAGTCCGTGAGGTCACAAAGAGTCGGACACGACTGACCCAACAACAACAACAGGCAATGATAATTTGTTGGAATCACCTGCAATGCTAAGTAATCTGAAACAATATACAGATCATGAAATTACTTTGATGTACCCCTGAAACTAACACAATATTGCAAATCGACTACAGTTCAACAGTAAGAACAAATAGTCAAAACAGGTCACTGCCCAAGAACCTCATCCGGGTTTTCCCCCAGCAGTAACGTTGTTCAAACAAACTACAGGACAGAGTCATAGCCAGAAACGTGCCATCGACACCACCCAGAGAACTTAGTCAGATGATTCAGATGTCTCTGGATTTACGCGCACATGCATCTGTCTCTATTTAGTTCTATGTGATTTTACTACGTGTATATGCATGCCACTGTTTCTTTTTATCTTTCTATACTGTGCATGGGGTTGCTCCTTGGAAGAAAAACTATGACAAACCTAGACAGCATCATTAAAAAGCAGAGATATCACTTTGCCAACAAAGGTCCATATAGTCAAAACTATAGTTTTTTCCCAGTAGCCAGGTATAGGTGTGAGAGTTGGACCATAAAGAAGGCTGAGTGACGAAGTACTGATGTTTTTGAACTGTGGTGCTGGAGAAGACTTGAGAGTCCCTTGGACAACAGAGATCCAACCAGTCCATCCTGAAGGAAATCAGTCCTGAATATTCATTGGAAGGACTGATGCTGAAGCTGAAACTCCAATCCTTTGGCCACCTGATGCGAAGAACTGACTTCATTGGAAAAGACCCTGATGTTGGGAAAGACTGAAGGCAGGAGGAGAAGGGGACGACAGAGGACGAGATGGTTGGATAGCATCAGTGACTTAGTTGACATGAGTTTAAGCAAGCTCTGGGAGATGGTGATGGACCGGGAAGCCCGGCGTGCTGCAGTCCATGGGGTCGCAAAGAGTTGGACACGACTGAGCGATTGAACAGCACTGTTTTCTAAGCAAAAGAATATCTAAACCACAATTCGTTAAATTCATGTTAAGGAAGTATTGTGTATTTTTGCAGTTTCCCTCAAGCTGGATGCCATTTGTTTCAGGGCAATGTTAACTTCAGTGCTATCAGAACGATCAACTCATTACGCATTTGACAACGTCTTGAATGTCAGGCTATGACTTGTTTTCCTAAAGCTGCATGCCTACCACCAGTTCTGCCTATAAAGCTCTGTCTTGTCCAATGAAACTAAACCTACATGTAAATAAAATCCACAGATCTGAAAACTCATTTCACGGATTGAGAGGAATGTACGTGCATATTTATGGTCGAGATGTGGGTTTTAGGGAGAGTAAAAAAAAAAAAAAGGAAACAGATTCATTCCTGTTTAGAAAGTCAGACCTTGCCCAAAGTAGTAAACACTCTGTTGTTTCAGATTAACAACACTGAGGCTGTTTTGAACAACAGCCTCCAGTTGATATCAACCTCAGTTCAGTCCAGATGCTTTCAAAACTCGCTGCCGGTTAGATTCTAGGGGAGACCTCGCTAGAGTCCTCCAGCATCTTCAGGGCTAGAGTGGAAGCGTGGACATCAGAGCTGTGTTCAAGGGTCCTCGGGGGCCTTGCCTGGGGGTCCAGTGGTTAAGACTCCAGGCTTCCACACTGCAGGGCACACGGGTTTGATCCCTGGTCAAGGAACTAAGATCCCCACCTTCCGCACAACAAGGCCAAATGTAAATAAATGAATAAGTAAATTAAGGGTCCCTGGATAATTCTAAGATGGACCCACGGTGAAAACCTGTCCTGCAGGCCCTGTTACCTGTCACAAACATCCTGCTCGTGGACCTGAAGAATTTAAAAGTCTCGGGAAAAGGCACTAAACTGGGACTGCACCAGAGTTGCTTTCTTGCCCCACTTTTACGCCAGAGTAAATTATGCACAAAGACACAGCTGCCCACCTCAGCGTGGGTGCAGCTGTATAGCTGTGTAGATAGATGTGGGCATTCCTGTACGCAGATATCTCTCATTCTGTGTTTGGGGCGTCATTGCGAATTTACTGTGGAAACACTAATAAAACACAGGGTAGTCAGATACAGTTTGGGATATTCTAGGGTGTATGGGCTTCCCAAGTGGCTCAGTGGTAAAGAACCCACCTGCCATGTGGGAGACCTGGGTTCCATCCCTGGGTTGGGAAGATCCCCTGGAGAAGGAAATGGCAACCCACTCCAGTATTCTGGCCTGGAGAATCCCATGGACAGAGGAGCCTGGCGGGCTACATACAGCTCACGGGGTCGAAAGAGTCTGATACAACTTAGTAGCTAAATAGCAACAGGGTGTGAGTTAGGAGAAACTGCATGTTTTTCCTAGCTGCTGTGAAAGAGCTTTCAGACAGGCAGCTTGGAGTGATTTAAACGCAATCTCAGGAGCCAATTAGGATGGAGAGGGGGGCCTACCTACAGCACCAGCTCGTGTGTGACCCTGACTCGATGCTGAGTGACCTTTTCAACCCCGGTATCGCCCTCCCCATCTCAAACAACATCCCATCACAGGCAATTAGGTTCATTATGTATAATGGAAACCATGCTTCATTCCTGTGTTGATTCAACCCGCCTGGAATTGCCCCGGTGTGATCCGAAGACCACCCCCTCCCCCGCCCCGCTTTGTATTTTCGTGTGCAGGCTAAGTCACTTCAGTCGTGTCTGACTCTTTTGCAACCCCAGGGACTGCAGCTCACCAGGCTCCTCTGTCCATGGGGATTGTCCAGGCAAGAGTACCGGAGTGGGTTACCAAGCCCTCTTGTGGGAGATCGTCCCGACCTAGGGATCGAACCCACGTCTCATTAAGTCTCCTGCATTGGCATATAGGTTCTTGACCACTAGCTCCACCTGGGAAGCTCTTGCATTTTAGAGGCACAGCTCATGGAATCAATTCCAGAGCTAAGACAGCACCAACGATACTGTGTTTGGCTAAAGGTGCTGTTTGCATTAACTCATTCATTTCTGCCAGCATCCCTGGGGGTGGGGGCAAGGGGAGCAGGGAGCATCTTACAGCTCAGAAGTACAAGTGAGAAACCAAGTCAGTGGCTCAGATCAGGTAGTGAAGGAACCCTGGAGTCTGAAAATGAAGTCATGCCTCCAACATCAAGGCAGCCTCCTCGCCGGGGAGCACAGATGCTCAGAGTTAGCCGCTGCAAGATGCCCCGGGAAGCACTGACCAGTGGCACGAAGCATACCTGTGCGCTCTTAATCGTCAGAGTTGCCTCCACTGCCTCCCTCCTAAATGTCAGGGTGTGACTCTGGTTCTTGGTGTGTCAGGAGGTGATCACACACTGTCCCCCTGACCCCGCCACAGTCCCATCTATCAGCCTGTACCTCAGCCTCTCCCAGGGATTCCGGGAACTGTTCTAGACCCACGTCCTGGCCTGATTCTATTCCACGGCAGGAAAGGCGCATTTTGGCCCCCTGCGGAGCCACCAGGGACCTTTGTCCCCATGTGTTCATGGGTGCTGGACTGTCCTCTGGAGCCAAACATGGGTGTTCACCCAGTTGCTGACAAGCCAGCACCTGTGAAAAGCACCTGCCCCTGGGGGGCAGACAGGGCATGTGGGAGTCACACAGGGTGCAGGGTCTCTGTTCTGACCATGGACTAGGCAGCGTGAACTGGGCAACTGCAGCCCCTCTGTGACATGAGGTCAGCTGAAATCTGCACAGACTCCACAGCAGCTGGCACAAAATCCCAACGAACCCTCAGGACATCTCACATACCTGGGCCAGGGCACAGCCCATCTTCTTGGCACTCAGTGAGGACTCAATGTAAGGCTGAAAGTTATGAATCAAAGCACCTTTTATGTGTGTATGTGTGCAGTACTGCTTTAGACTCTGGTGTAGAGTTACTCAGCTGTCTTCAGGTTCTTTTTCAGATTCTTTCCCCTTCCGTTCAGTTCAGTTCAGTTCAGTTCAGTTCAGTCGCTCAGTCGTGTCTGACTCTTTGCGACCCCATGAATCGCAGCACGCCAGGCCTCCCTGTCCATCACCATCTCCCGGACTTCACTCAGTCTCACGTCCATTGAGTCAGTGATGCCATTCAGCCATCTCATCCTGGGTCATCCCCTTCTCCTCCTGCCCCCAATCCCTGCCAGCATCAGAGTCTTTTCCAATGAGTCAACTCTTCGCATGAGGTGGCCAAAGTATTGGAGTTTCAGCTTTATTATTATTTTTTTTTTCTTTCTTACTTTTTTTTAAAAATTTATTTATTTATTTATTTATTTTTACTTTACAGTTCTGTATTGGTTTTGGCATACATTGACATGAATCCACCACGGGTGTACATGCGTTCCCAAACATGAACCCCCCTCCCACCCCCCTCCCCACAACATCTCTCTGGGTCATCCCCGCGTACCAGCCCCAAGGGTGCCATATCCTGCATCGGACATAGACTGGCAATTCGATTCTTACATGATATTATACATGTTTCAATGCCATTCTCCCAAGTCATCTCACCCTCTCCCTCTCCCTCTGAGTCCAAAAGTCCGCTATACACATCTGTGTCTTTTTTGCTGTCCGCTTTAGCATCATTCCCTCCAAAGAACACCCAGGGCTGATCTCCTTTCCCTTACAGGTTATTACAAATTACTGAGCATAGTTGCATGTGCTATGTGGTAGGTCCTTGGTGTTTATTTTACATAAATGGCAACCCACTCCAGTATTCTTGCCTGGAGAATACCCATGGACAGAGGAGCCTGGTGGGCTACAGACCGCTCAGTCCTTTCCGACTCTCTGCGACCCCATGGACTGTAACCCGCCAGGCTCCTCTGTCCACGGGATTCTCCAGGTGAGAATACTGGAGTGAGCGGGCAGTCCCTTCTCCAGAGGATCTTCCTGACCCAGGGATCGAACCCAGGTCTCCTGCAATTGCAGGCAGATTCTATACTGTCTGAGCCATCAGGGAAAGGTATATATGTTAATCCTCACCTCCTGTTTAATCCCTCTCCCTACCCTCAACCTTCTCCCTCTGGTAACCACATGTTTGTTTTCACTGTCTGTGAGTCTCACTCTCTTTTGTGAATAAGCTCATTTGCATCTTGATTCTGCAATCCCACTCCTGGGCGTGGGTCGAGAGAAAACCATAACTTGAAAAGATACATGTGCCCCCACAGTACACTGCAGCGGTATTTACAATAGTCAGAACATGGAAGAAAACTTTGTCCGTTGACAGATGAATGGATACAGAAATGACACACACAGACACACACACACACAGTGGAATACTACTCAGCCATAAAAAGAATGACATCATGCCATTCACAGCAACATGGATGTACTCAGAGATTATGATACTAAGTGAAGTAAGTCAAAAGACAAATATCATCCAATGGTGCTTATACGTGGAATCTAAAAGAGAAAAACACTCAATACTTCTTAGTCACCCTTTTAACTGGTTGCTGCTGCTGCTAAGTCGCTTCACTTGTGTGCAACTCTGTGCGACCCCATAGACGGCAGCCCACCAGGCTCGCCCGCCCCTGGGATTCTCCAGGCAAGAACACTGGAGTGGGTTGCCATTTCCTTCTCCAATGCATGAAAGTGAAAAGTGAAAGTGAAGTCGCTCAAGTCGTGCCTGACTCTCAGCAACCCCATGGACTGCAGCCCACCAGGCTCCTCTGTCCACGGGGTTTTCCAGGCAAGAGTACTGGAGTGGGTTGCCATTGCCTTCTCCTCTTAACTCGTTAGGTAGAAATAAAATATTAATAAAAGGAAGTTCTAGTACTTTCTACACCCAAATTAATTATCTTATGAACTTCACCCTATGTTAGACAACACCACTGGAATTCAGCCAAACTGGGACTGCTGGTGGAATGACCCCAGGGAGAGTTTTTTAAAAAGCTCTTTAGCATTTTCCAGCTCATTTTGTACATCAGTTCTGGCCTGAAGTGGGAGAAGGGCACTTCTTGGGGTACAGAGAAAGGAAGTGCCTGAGGGTGACATCACCGTTTGCACAGACTATACCAACTCTGGCATGAGGACAGGAACGCTGTCCAGGGCTGCCCACGTTCTGCTTACCCAATCCTCAAGCCCTTTCTCCAAGGAAAATTAGCATTTTAAGAAACATTTCTGGGGACTTCCCTGGTGGTCCGGTGGTGAAGAATCTGCCTGCCAGTGCAGGAGACATGGATTTGACCCCTGGTCCGGGAATATCCCACATGTCTCGGAGCAACTAAGCCCACACATCACAACTACTGAGCCTACAAGCTGCAAGTGCTGAAGGGCAAGCACCTAGGGCCTGTGCCCTGCAACACGAGAGGCCAGCGCAATGAGAAGTCCAGGCCTTGCAACCCAGAGGAGAGTGGCCCGCACCCACTGCAGCTGGAGAAAGCCCACATACAGCAACCAAGACACAGCGCAGCCTCTAATTAAGAAAGAAAGACAGATGCAATTGTATAATGAATGAATGAATCAATCAATGACTCCCAAACAGATAAAAAGTGTCATGCGAATGCTTCCAGAACCTGAACGAGGCAGTCCAGGTCTCAAGATGGTGGCCACCCACATTTGCCCTTGTCTGGTGATCATGGGCAAATTTACATGTCTCCCTGATCATCCTAAGGGAGATCAATCCTGGGTGTTCATTGGAAGGACTGATGCTGAAGCTGAAACTCCAATATTTTGGCCACTTAATGCGAACACCTTTCTCACTGGAAAAGACCCTGATGCTGGGAAAGATTGAGGGCAGGAAAAGGGGACGACAGAGGATGAGATGGTTGGATGGCATTACAACTCGATGGACATGAGTTTGAGCAAACTCTGGGAGCCGGTGATGGACAGGCAGGCCTGGAGTGCTCCAGTTCACAGGGTCACAATGGGTCGGACACGACTGAGCGACTGAACTGAACTGAACTGAATTGATCTGACTGTGAAACACACGTGATGGTAGCAAAAGCACTGCTACATTCAGAAAGCCTAGTTTCCTCCCTCATCTTTATCTCTCTCTTTTTTTTAAACTATATACTGAACTACTACGGGGTCCTTGTTAAAGGTAAATGCATATTAGTGATAATTTAAGGAGACCAAGGAGAGAATGACTTTAAAAGCTGGCTTAAAACTGAACATTCCAAGAACTAAGATCAGGGCATCCGGTCCCATCACTTCATGGCAAATAGATGAAGAAAAAATGGAAACAGTGACAAACCTTATTTTCTTGGGCTCCAAAATTGCTGCAGACGATGGCTGCAGCCATGAAATTAAAAGACGCTTGCTCCTTGGAAGAAAAACTATGACAAACCTAGACAACATATTGTAAAGCAGAGACATTGCTTTGTCCACAAAGGCCCATCTAGTCAAGGCTATGGTTTTTCCAGTAGTCATGTATGGATGTGAGAGTTGGACTATAAAGAAAGCTGAGCACTGAAGAACTGATGCTTTTGAACTGTGGTGTTAGAGAAGACTCTTGAGAGTCCCTTGGACAGCAAGGAAATCAAATCAATCAATACTATAGAAAATCAACCCTGAACATTCACTGGAAGAACTGATGCTGAAGGTGAAGCTCCAATACTTTGGGCACTTGATGCAAAGAGCCAACTCATTGGAAAAGACCGTGATGCGGGTAAAGATTGAATGCAGGAGGAGAAGGGGGCGACAGAGGGTGAGATGGCTGGATGGCGTCACCGACTCGATGGATATGAGTTTGAACAAGCTTCGGGAGACAGTGATGGACAGGGAGGCCTGTCGTGCTGCAGTCCCGGGGGTCGCAAAGAGACAGGATTGAGTGACTAAACAACAGCAAACAGAGAGTGAAGGATGAGAGGGGGACTTCCCTGGCAGTCCAGTGGCTGAGACTTTGCCTTTCCATGCAGGGGGCACGGCTTTGATCCTTGGTTGGGGGACTACGCTCCCATATTCCATGGAGTGCAGGAAAAATGTAAAAAATACATTAAGAAAAAAAAACAATGAAGGATGGGAACCAACACCAACCTGGCCAGTGTGGAACTGGTACCAAGTGTACTAAGCGTACTAAGCAACAGCTGCAGGACTCTAATTCTCACCGGAACCTAGGAACGCCACAGAAAGCCACGGACAAAAGTCACGTTACCTTGGAGGGGCATGAAACGTGTTTGTGAGGTCCAGCCAAAGATCAAGAGAGACACCCCACAGGGAAAACTGAAGGGAGCTGACTCTGCACCACAGAGGATGACTTCCTTTTTTTTCCCCATTGTTCATAAAGGAGCAGAGAAAGACCACATTTTTTTTTTTAAACACAATTAAATTTGGCAGGGGAAGGTTTTGACCAATGCTAGTTAAAAATGGAGGGAGGGAAAATGTTGGTTCTTCGGGAAAATGTGCCCTCTCCATCAGGGGCATGTTTATTCAAGTGTTATCCGTTTATCCCAGTAAGTTTTTGCATCCACTGTTGAGCAAAAAAAAAAAAAAAAAGAAGAAGAAGCAATGTTGATACCTGTTTTGAATGAAGGACTCCATGTTTTCCATTTAGCACTGGAAACCCAAGGACAGTTTTGAAATGTCTTTAGACATGGTTGTTACTTGTCTTAAGCGGGAATAAATTCTAGTTACTTTTCCCCTGAAAGTGCTTTAGGGCTTAACTATAGATATTTTTGAAGCAACGACAGAGCTGGTTGCGAACTAAGCAACAAAACTCAAAGCTTGGAATTACGTGCCGAGTCGATTTACAGCCGAAAACAAACCTCCCAAACAACAACGCTCTTCCTCCAGCTTTTAAGAAAGGAGAATGCTGATGACTCACTCTAGGCTCCTGCCAAGTTCAGTTGAATTTCTCACAGCAGCACCCCTACCAATGTAAGCTGACAAAACCCACCTGCATCTCACCTCTCAGCTCTTAACTTCTGCACGGGGACAATGTCTACAGCGCTTTGCAGGTAGTCGGCGGCGTCAGATGAGACACAGACAGCCGGGAACCCACGAGGCTGGCGTCCGAGGTGCACTGGAAACCCTTGCCTTGGAAAGAAGTCTGTTGTTGCAGCAGTTTTTCTGCTTTAAGCAATCCTTGATTCAACCGTAACTAGAAGTCCTTCTAGCAGTAACTAGAAGTCCTGATGCCCACCCCAGTGCTCTGTGGATGGAAGCCCGGTCATGAGGATGTTACCTTTCATCTTGGTGCAAAATCTTCGGGGGACCGGTAATTTACAACCATCAGGTCAACGCAACGGGAACAATCAAAGGGACTTCCCTGGTGGTCCGGCGATTAAGAATCTTGCCTTGCGACACAAGGGACATGGGTTCGATTCCAATATGCCTTGGAGCAACTTAAGCCTGCCTGCCACAACTACCAAAGTCGTGATCTAGAGCCTCGGAGCTGCAACATCTGAGCCTGAGAACCGAAATGACTGAAAGAAACCCACACGGCCTTAGGGCCCATGCTCCACCACAAGAGAAGCCACTGAAGTGAGAAGCTCACACCACCCCAACGAAGGGTAGCCCCCCTCCCCCTTGGCAACTAGAGAAATCCCACCGGCAGCAATAAAGACCCAGTGCAGCCATTAAACAAAAATTGATTAATTAATGATCAAAGGAAAACTCTGGCCACACGTGGCAGAGTCAGACGTCTTCCTTGGTGGGGGGCGATCTTTCCCATCCTAATTATGGCAGGTGTTTTAACTGTCCCCTCTGCTAGGTCATGAACACATTTCTTTTTCCCTGCTTAGAACATAAGACTAGTCAATCCTCATGAGTTCTGACGCAACACAGCCTCACAGAGTATTCCGATGCTGTTTAGCGAGTTGACGTGGACCTATGCTAGATGTCAGCCAAAACCGTCCGCTATGCCCCCAGCATTCTTAAGACCCTAAGAACATGTCTGTTACACAGATTGTATGGTTTCGATCCCGGAGAGCAACACGGAACCATCATTTAGCAAATGAAGATCCGGTACATTTCTGTGTGGAGTTTAACTGTATATTGCAATAGTGGTCATTTGTTACATTTTTTTTTTTTTAAGAAACAGAATTATAAATGTCATTCTATGTGGGAAAAATACGATATGAGAAATCATTTGCACATCTCGATGTTCATACAGAACAAAGCCACTTTTAACACTGTGTATAACACTGTGCAGTCAGAATTTATATTTGTATTCCATTTCTTTTGAAGCTATGCTAATGATTTCCTTTAAAGCATAAGGATGAAAACCACAACACGCCTCTGGAATCTTTGAGGTAAGTTTTAGAGGAAACAAATATACCGAGTTACGAAATACAATTTCTACCAGATTTCAGTGAGCTGTTTGAGAAACCGTGATGGGAAGGCTGAAGACAGCATGGGTCAGCTCTCTCACTCGGCAACCATCTCTGTTACTAAGACAGCTGAACGTTCACAGAGCTTTGATTCAAATTTCAGTAGGTGTCACTTGAAATCTGTCAGAGACCTGGTATTCACTCGCAAGTCTTTCTGTCGTATCTGCAGTCTTTGGGGCTTCACTGATGCACCTTTAAAACACGGCGTAAAAAAATTAAAAAGTCAATTTACAGCCACTAGTACAGCCACTATGGAGAACAGTGTGGAGATTCCTTAAAAAATTGCAAATAGAACT